>NW_009954233.1:500624-502690 GCF_000747805.2 Chaetura pelagica | reverse complement strand
TTAAATACATAGTTTGTTTGAGGTAGGTGAGGTATCTGCACGTTCCAAGGACACCAGGAGGGGTTGATGGCCCAAGAAACTGAGGGAGTGAATTGGGCTCCACCTGGGGATCCCAACATGGAGCAGGGTTTATGGCCCAAGATCAGACCCAAGGAAGCCCCTTCTGTCCTGCTGCTCGGGGCAGGTGACACCAGCAGGTTTGTCAATTGGGGGGGGCAGCCCAGGGGACAAGAAAGGTCAGAATTTTACCTTAAAAGGTAAAAAGTGACCTGCTAGGATGGGATGTGTGAACAGGGGCGGGAAATTTATGGGATACTTGGAAGCGTTGGAGGGGCTGTGAGCCCTGGAGTGCCCAGTGAGTGGGGAAATAGGGGAGGGAACTTTGGGCTGGGAACAGGGAATATAAACCCGTTATTCACCTGCCTATGGGTGTGCCTGCTTGGTTAGGTCACCCATTCTTGCAAGAGGGTAAACAAACTGAGCTCCCTTGAAGGGTCTGCCTGGGCCTGTTCATCGGCGCCACAAACGTTTCTCACACACACCCCCCCTGCCCTTAATTATCACCCTCATTAAGCGTTTTAACCTGCTTGAAAAGCGAACGCACGGCTGCCACCCGGCTCCCCCAGCCCCTCAGCCATCCGCAGGTCTGGGAGCTCGGGCTGACAAGAGGAAAATGCCATTACCAGCTGCTGACCAGCAGGAGAAAGTGGGTGTGTTATCCCTTGGGAACAATCAGCTCTGAGAAAACAGCCAGGAAACCAGGAGAGTCTAAGAGAAAAGCACTAAACTAGTTAAAATTTCTTCCAGGTGCCGGGATTTCACCACCCTGGGTACTCCTGCAGCACTTTCTGTGTCCCACTGAGGAATAACAGCCACCAACCCGCCAGCCCCCAGGGCACTGCACCTCACTCCTGGCCTGCTGCAGCCCTTCAGGGGGTTACCCAGAGGAGCCTGGGGTTGGTAGGATTTTCTGCATATCAAACAGAAAGGCATTTTAACAACAAACGAACACAGGAAGGAACTGAACATCTTACTTAGGACTAAACTAGTTCCTCTCTTTCCAGGGAGAAAACCCCTCTCCCATCCCAACTGAAATAAAAGAGCTTTGAGGGGTTTCTCTTCCCCATCAGCAAAAATAAACACTTTAACATGTAATCGAAGCTAAACATTGACTCATATTCTAAGCCTAAGAGCTTCCACCCCCACTTCAAGAAATACACCGAAAAATCAACGCATTGGTTTACAAAGGTAACACAGCAGCCAACACAAACCAGGCTTTTGTCAAGTGGTGTTTTGTTTATAACTGCATTTTTTGTAACATCAAAACCGACGCCCTGAGCACCTTTGTCCCTTGAGAAGCTACACAGACTTTTGGATGTGTCAAACCCTCAACCTTTCACGTTTTTATTAAAAAAGATGCAGAGTAACTGCATCTTATTTTTGTGCAATACCTCTCACACCTTCAATTAACCTCTCGCCTGCCCTTCATTCCCCTTCTTTGAAACAGCTTTTTTTACAAGAAAAATGGCCCTTCACCTAGGAAAAAGGGTTTGGGGTTTCTATAAAGGTTAGGAAAGGATCCCCCAGGGATGATTCAAGACCTCCTGGTGCTGGCAGCAAAGACCAGACCTCATCAGAAACACTTAGGTGGTGTAAAGAGATCCTGAGCCTCACCAAGAAAGACACCAACACACACACCAAAACCGGGTTTTCCCACGAAACACACAAGTCCTTTATTTCAAAGGTCCCCACCCTTACATACACAGCCCCAGGGCAGTTAATTGCTTCCCAAAGAGACGTTTGCTGTGTCCCCACTGATAAATCTGCACCGCCAAAGGGTATTTTAAAAGCCAACGGGATAAACACGGAGCCTGGAGACACGACGGTGCTGCACGGTCCAGCTTTTGTCCCGGGGGGAAGGAATTGTTCAATACTCGACTCACCCTCGTTCATTCACTCCTCAGCCTTAACGCCTTTCGGTTTCCATCAGGAGCCCCGACCTTTGCTTCGAGTCACAGCGGGGGAACAAACTCTTCGTGGGGACACCGTGCGACCCCGGTGCTGCT
>NW_009954233.1:474159-498983 GCF_000747805.2 Chaetura pelagica | reverse complement strand
GCCCAGGCAGAGGTCACTGCAGCGCCCACGGCAAAGCTGTTCAATCCCGGGGGGGTTGCTGAGGGAGAGGGTGCGAGGTTGTGGTTTGATTTCCGACCAGAAGGGCTTGAGTCAGCCAGACGTGTTTTGTGACTGTGGCCTCGGCGATTCCCAAACCCCCTCTCTGTGTTCTAGATGTTGAAAGTTCAGCCTGCCAGGGTTCTGCTTTGCTCCAGAAAGAAGTGTGAAGATAACCCAAGGTAGTTTCGGTCTGTTACAAACAGAACGAGTTGTTGTGTTCCTTGTTCTTGTGCAGGCAGAGTCCTTACACACAACACGACCTGTAATGGGTTGGAGGGGAAAGATACCCCCTCTTAGAAAGCATTCATTTTTTCCATGAAGCACTCTCTTCAGTCTCAGATATCTCAGTGCTTGTTTTATTTTGCTGCTTTGGGTTTGTTTTCCCGTTTCTCAGGAGCCCACACAGCCGTGTCCCTGCTGCCTTGCTCCGTGCTGTGTGGCAGGCTGCCTGGGAAGGAATATGGAGCCTGCCCTGCTGTGTAGGCCCACGTTCCTGGGAGCAATGTAACTGTATTCTCACAGCACTGCGGGTGCAGAGAGGGTTTGTCAGCCTGAATCTGAGGAGGTGATACTGACAAACCGGTGTTGCTTTGCCTCTGGACTTAATTTATCACTAACGAGGCATTCCGGGTTCATTGTGATTCTTAAGTACCCCTACAGGGCCCAACCTGCCCCAGGGAAGCTTTTCATTCTTAGGGATTCTTTCCTGTCTTTTTTCTGGTAGCTGGGGGTGTAAGAGACTTTTGCCATTGAAAAAGGTCCCTTAAGGTTCTAATTGGCGGATGAGTGGGATCGATGTGTGGAATTGTGATCTGTGCCATCTGATTTTTTCACTGGCACGGTAAAATACTTCCTGTGATAGGAAGTTCAGATGGGAGAGGAAGCAGAATGAGCTGACCAGCCAGTCTGTCTGCCAGCGTCCTTAGGAATAAAACGTTTTCCTTTATGGAACTGAGGTTTTCCCTGTCACGCTTGAATCATTTTTCCCAGTGCTGAAAACATGCTGAGGAAACACAGTTATCTTAACACACAGTGTTGAATTTGAGTCTTCCTTCTTACTGTAGCAGTTGTGACACTGGATGTCACTTCTTTTGAGAGTATTTGACAAATGAAGAGCTGGGTTGCAACTCAAGGAACGCGTGAGAAGATGAGTATGTCAGCCTAGTAGGTATATCTGTTGAGATACCAGAAGAAGGGCACTGAACCTGGCATCGGATGATGACAGACAGAGATGCCATGGCTTCCCCAGAAGGGTGGTGCCATTGTTACTGGGGTTTGGGTGGGTGTTAGCTCTGTTAGATGGTGCAGCTTAACTGCCCAGAAGATGGTTCCCTGTAGAGTCCTGTGCCAAAAACACAGGGGGCTGTTACGCTCCTCTCAGAAACCCAAAAAACAACCCTGCAGGACAGCTTGATTTGACAGAACTGCTTGCTGTGCCTTGGGGCTCAGCCAGTTCAGATTGTAGTGGATTAGGTGAAGGAGATCATAAAGTAAAAGGATTCTGGCAGATTAGACCAGGTTGCTGGTCCTTACTGTGGCCGGAGGATGACGACTTACCAAGCATGACAGAGAAGGTGGTTTCAGTACTGACCAGGTTTGTTTGAGGCTTTCAATTGCCCTTGTGGGTTGGTTTCTTTTTCATTTCAGTCAATGCCTATTTCACTTTCCCATGGAGTAAATAACCTGCGGGGCTGTAGTACAGATGTCCTGGCTTGTGCCAGCTGGACCGTCCGTTGCCGTTGGGGATTTTGAGCTTTACTCCAGGTGTGGCTTCTCACACAGTGTCTTGCAGTAGTGGCATCTCAGAGTCACGCTTGTGGATCATGGTAGCAGGCACACTCCTTAAGGCAGTATTTGCTTGTCTACAGTAGGAAACACAGTTTAAAAGTGATAATTACATTTAGGAGAAACCCGTCCAAGACTGAAAGCACCTCTCGCCTCGACTTCTTTTTTCCCCCAGCTTCTGTGGTGTTGGAAGTGGCCTGGTGTCCCTTGTGACTTTGCTTTGTCTGCTTGCATTGTGAGGAGCATCTTTCTGATTGGCAAGAGCACTTTGCCAAATTATATTTTCACTCTAGGTAATATATTTAAATCTGATCAGTGATACAAACAAGACACGCTGTTGCAGGTTTACATAAAACTGTAGCTCAATTTCTGTGTGCCTTTAGTAATGGAAAAATTGTTCTAAGGATGAATTGTTCAGAGGAGGAAATTTTCAAATAGTTTTCTGATAAAACAAATGGTGAGACCCGCATCTCCCTCACAAGGTTTAAAGATTTGCCCTTAGGAGGTTGTCTTTAAGTTCAGATGGCTCCTGTGCTCCGTTCAGAGCTCAATTAAGCTTTTTCTATTGTTGAAGTAGAATTGGTGAAGCATCCAGGTGACACTGTTGTTGGTCTGTCTTGAAACAGGATGGAGGTGGCTTTGAACTACCTCTTTTGGAGGAACCAAACACTTAGTGCCAAAGTTTATCCTCTGAGTACCTCAATTTGAGCATGTACACCATCCTTCCGTGGCTCAGTCATCACCTCAGGTAGCAATGCTTTGTCACGTGGATCACTAGCCACATTTCCTTTTTCTAAGGGATAAGAGAAATAATAATGAAAAAGCATACATACATTGTGAGGTAAAAAAAGGCTTCTCTAACATGAGAGCTGCTTATCAATCAAGATGCCTGCCAGGGAACATTTCTGCTATTCAACACTAGTGGCCTTCACCACTTCTTCAGAAACGTTGTTGCTGCCCTGCAGTGCAAACTGCTGGATGGGTGATACTTGGTTTTGGTTGGTTTTTTTCATTTGGTTAAGGAAGTGACAAGCAAAGTGTAACAAATACAGTTTTATGTACTAAGATACTGACAGACTGCCCGAATTTGCACACTATTAATTCAGTGTGGACTTGAGAAATTGCTGTAGCAGTTGTTTCCCAAGTACTTCAGTGCAATTTTCCTAATGTGAGCTGTGTCTCATCCTTTTAGCCTTTAACTATTTCATCTCGTTGCAAAGACTAACTTGCTTTATTTGTCACAGCTGGCTTTTGTTATCTGGGCCATTTAAGGTTGTTTTTGTAGAGCTGAGGGAAAGCTGCCATAACCTTCTACCAGAATTTAACAGAATGTAGCTGGGATGTTGTCACAAAGTTAGATGAGTGAACCCAGCTTCACACTTGGGGTTGAGCTGGGATGTTGTCACAAAGTTAGATGAGTGTTACTATTTATTTATTACTACCCAGCTTCACACTTGGGGTTTCCTCTTTGAGGGAAAATGTCCTTTCTGCTTTTGTTCATTTGCTTATCTTCACATGCAAGTAACAAATAGTTCCCTTCTGTGCTAACTCTCCCATTGTTTTTGTTTACTTGGAAGAAGTGAACATGGAAATAACTCAAGACAGGAACTTGGTTTTTTGGGTGACAGGATCATCTGGTCTCTCTTGTATTCTTAAGTCGATGTTGTTATATGTACTTGGACCATGCAAATTGAAGTTACAAGAAATATTGCACCGGTGCATGTGCATTTCCCTTCAATGTTGGAGTCCTGTTCCTTGGGTGAGTGCCTCTGGGTCCCTTACCTCTGAGCCTTTCCTGGAGAAGAGGGGGATTCCATGTTTTATCGGGTCCTCCAGCTTGTGAGTCCCTTATGAAGAATATCTTGTGGCTGCTGGTTCTCTATTGTTCAAGAGTGCACTGCAAATCCAGTGTCCCTCCCTGGTGGCACAGGAGTTGGAAATACTGAACAGGGTGGAAATTAGTTCTTGTTGATTAATGTCAGCTTGAAGCAGGCAAGAATTCCTCTGGATCAGCAACAGTTGCACGGGTGTTCATGTTGCCCTGTTTGTGTAGCTTATGGCTTTCATCAGTGTACATGATGGAGAGGGGGTCTTGAGAAGTACAGTTGGACTGTAAAGAAACTAGCGGATAAATGTATTTGATTTCTGGTGTTTGCCATCTCAGTTTCAGTAATTTATTTTTTTTTCTGGCTAGCACGTGTGCAAGTGCCTTGAGCAGTAAGTTCTCAGGAAGTCACCTTCCCCATGGCTGCTCAGGCTAAGAATATGGCTCATTTTATTCAAGTGAGAAGAGCACTCAGATTCTTCTCTCTTAGCTTGAGAGAGAGAGAATCTTCCTTGATTCTTGAGTATGTACTAATGAAAACTGGAAAAATAGCTTTTAGAGAGTATCAATGGGGCTTCCACTAGTGCCTGGAAAAACCTGGAGATACATTTATTTGTGAGTTTGGAGCATTTAAATCATTGATGTCAATGTCTCGGGTTCTGGATAAAATTTGACTGGTTCTTTTACCTCCAAAGCCCTTGGGCCTACTAAGACCCGGGTCCTTGACTTTAAGGAGGTGCCATAATAATTGGGACACATGGAGATTTAGAACCTGGTTTCATGGCACCCATGTTGATAGCAAGGAGTACCTGCATTTCTCTTTTACTGCCTTTTAATGACTCTGAGACTTGAACACTTCATTAAGCCTCTGCTTCCCCGGTTGAGATCTCTGAAGAGAAAACGAAAGGAAGTAAAACTGAGACATCCTGTAAAATCCGGTGATACTGTGGTGTAAATCAATAGTGCTGTCATTGGAAGGAGGTGGACAGTACTCATCTCTTTGACCATGTAAACCAACTTCTACTTCAGGGATTGGTGGTGTGGGATCATTGTGCACTTCTTAGATTTTCTGAAAGTTTTAGGCAGCCTTTCCTGAAATAGCACAGCTTCCAGTGAAGAAAAGATCCAGTGTGATACAGATCTGGTGTAGTGTAATGACTTGTCGCAGCTTATTATTGTGTTTTGTACCCAGAGGCATTTCCAGTGTTCCTTGAGGTATGCCAGCAATTTGTTATCATATGTACCTTGCTTATTGCTATATTCATAAGAAAATGTACTGGCTATGATCTGCTTTTTAATAGGTTCTTTAAAAAAAATAAAAATGTCATGAAGCTCTGTCATTGTGTATTGTCACAAGTACTTGTGGTGAAGATTGTGTCACCAATTTTGTCTTCATCACCTGCTTGTGAGACAGGGGAGCAAAAAGGAGAATAGTCTCACCTGTAGAAACTGAAGCCTTTGTTCTTTTAAGGTTGGTTTCTAATTAAAATTCCCACGTGGATGCCATTGCTGTAGTATGAGTCATGTTGGGAAGATCCCCAAATTTCTCAGGTTGTGTTTCTTCAGAATATTTAATATTAATATTAATATTTGGGGTTGGTCTGCTTATCAAAATTATTTCCCCTGGGGCTTCCCATGAAACACAACTAATACTGCATTTCAGAGACTTGGAAGGTTGAAATAAAAATTTTGAACAATCCTAAAATAAGTTCTGATTCCTCATTTCCAAGTTCAAAACTTTGTATTTCGGGCTTTGTTCCTGTTAGTGTAATTGTTTCCATTCTAAAATCATTATGGTTATCCTTTTATGGGGAAATTGTGATATATAGGACTGCCTTCAAACTAACATTAGTTTTTTTAATTACAGCATTTGACACTGTGTACCAAAGAAATGGTGATGGAGAAGCCAAGTCCCCTGCTTGTAGGGCGGGAGTTTGTGAGACAGTACTACACTCTGCTAAATAAAGCTCCTGATTTCTTGCACAGGTAATAGTTGGACACACAAAGTGACTGATGTTTCTGAGCAAAGTGTGTAGTGTTCATTATAAATCAGATAAACATTACATTCTGAGTATGGAAGGAAACGGACCTGGCTAACTTTTGGGCTCCTGGAATATGATATCTTCTTACTGAAGAGTCCTTAGGGTCCAGAATCAAGTCTGATCATATGGGCGTATGGTGTGTTAACAAGGAAATTCCTCTGTGGAAAAGTGAGATGCTTCTCATCTGGTAAAATGGTAAGATGGATGTATTCCAGACATGCTTTTCTAAAAAGACACAAAAGAAAATGGCAGAGGAAGCACTTACATTTTATACCAAGACAAGCATGCTAATTATTTCAGAATACCATATTTTACATTGCCTCTGAGAAGTTTTTATCCCAATTGTGGTTGGAGATCTAAGGTTATGAGGAAAAATTGTCTGCAGAGACATATAGCCTGTGGATGGTGACTTCACTGCTTTATAGGAGGTCCTAGGTACTCTAGAAGCACTTTTCTGATGCATTGAGCTCTACAGCTTTTGGCTAAAATACTTGTTGCATTTGATGATGTTTTTTCACAGCTATGACCTGTACATCTCTTCACTTGCAGGTTTTATGGCAGGAATTCTTCTTATGTCCATGGAGGACTGGATGCCAGTGGGAAACCACAGGAAGCAGTGTATGGTCAAGCTGTGCGTATCACAATCAGTCCTCTAGTCCTCAGTAACATTCAGAACTTACTGTAGAAATCACTCTTTTTCTTTACCAGTTACTTTTACTTTTCTGGCAAAGAATGTATTGTGATACTGCCTCCTGCTCAGAGGCAGATGGGAGTTTGTTGGCTTGACTTTTTTTTTAATATTTGACTGTAGCTGCTTTTACTGGGAGTTGTGTTTGACACATCAGCTTTGCATCTGGGCTGCAAAAAATGTATTTAGGGTGGAAATAAAAATCCAAAGGACCTATTAGACTTGCCCAATTAATGTATCTTCTTTCAGTTGGAAGTGGTTCCTTGGGAAGGGGACTTTGATCTTTGGGAGTTACATGGAATTCTGTATACTCCCCACTCCTGTGACACTTAGGTACATTGCAGATGTATAGAGGGTTGTTTGTTTTTTATGTTTAAACACAAGGTTAATGCTGTCCCTTTCACAGGCCCTTTAAAAGATAAGCCTTAAAATAGGTTATATGTTGTAATACAGCTGGAAAAACTGGGTAGCAAGTTGAACACTATTTGACTGCTCTGAGAAGCACCTGAATCCTGGTGGAAAACTTGAGAATAAAAGTTAGATGAGCTCAGGTAGATTGTTCACAGAGCAAGACACTTCTTGGTTCCTGTATTTCCCTTTTGAGCTACAGTGAGGGTGCTTTTTTGTATTAGTTCAGACTCTGGAATTTAAAAGGTGTAAAGCTCTGTACAAAACTGTACAAAGCTACAAAATGTAGCTAAAATGTGTCTGTCTTTCTAGGAGATACACAAGAAGGTGATGTCACTACAGTTCAGTGAATGTCACACCAAGATTCGTCATGTGGATGCTCATGCTACTCTGAGTGATGGGGTGGTTGTGCAAGTCATGGGAGAGCTGTCCAACAATGGGCAGCCAATGAGAAAGTTCATGCAGACTTTTGTGCTTGCTCCAGAGGTAAGTATATATAAGACTGTGTGTCACTTCAAATAATGATGGTGGAAACCTGACCTGTAGCTACAATTTATCATACAGGGGCAAAAGATACGGTGGCTTTTAGAGCTTGTCCTGGGGGTTGTCATTGAATATGTCACAGTATATGAGTGCAGAGAAATGAGTTTATTGAACCTGTCCTGAGCTGCTTCATGTTCTTAGACTTGAAGTATTGAAGGAGTAATACAAAGCAAATTTGAGCTTGTGTTTAGGAGATGCCACTGGCAAAAATAAATAAATAGTGTTGAGCTCTGCAGATCAAGTCTCTAGTGTAGTTCTGTACTCTCTTCAAGTGTGCTGGTAAATGTGAGTATGAGTTGATGCTGCACAAGTTACTGTTCAAAATTAGCTCTTAGTGCAGAGCTGTGTAGGGGTAAAGGGTGTCTTGTGTTCTTTCTGCTTGTTTCTCTCCACTTCATTAGAAACTGTAATTCCTTGATGAAACTGAAGGAGTATATATTCCATGAGAACCTGTGATTGCTGTGATTTAGCAAAATTCGTTTTTTATTCTGCTTGAAACTTCCTTTTTCACTTGGGCTACAGTTGCTGTTCAATTGTTGATTTAGAGAAGAGTTATCACGTGGAAAATGGCCTCAATGAAATAATCCCATTCTAAAACATTGGAGTGTATCCAGAAACTTGTATCTCTAATCCATCCTTCTTGTTGCCTGCTGATATATCATACATGAAAAAAAATGCATGTTGCTTTTTTACAGGGTTCAGTTCCAAACAAGTTTTATGTCCATAATGATATCTTCAGATATGAGGATGAAGTATTTGGAGATTCAGAAGGAGAACTTGATGAAGGTGAGAACTGCTGTATGGTTTTTGTTTTTCTTGTTCCTCTAGCAGAGCTTTCAGAAGTGTCTAGAGGAGATGAAAAGACACAAACTGTATTACATTCTTTTACATTCTTGTGGGAAATAGTCATTTGGGAGGGAGCTGAGGCAGGGAGTGTAGGTTATGTTGGAACTGTCTGCTGGCCCAAAACATTCTGTCAAATGAAGACCATATACTAGTGCCTTATTCCTTGAAGGGCTTGGGAGAGAATGGAAATAATGAGCAATAGTACCTCTGCTGCTGTTTCATCAGGCAGACTTGATTTCTCTCATCAGTCAGATTCTTAGCTAAAGTCTTCCAAAGAAAAAATCTAACTGGCTTTTAAAAAATGACATGTAGTTCACCTTCACATCATCATCACATTCAGTGATTTGTTTCTATTCAGGGGCTGAACTTGACCTGAGGTGTTTTTTCCCCTCTTCACTGAGGCAGACCAAATCAGAGTACAGCCAGAATAACTACATGTGTTCCCTGGGTAATTTCTGGAATTTTTTCATCTCAGTTCTGTGGAGTCAAGCATCTTAGGCCATTGTCCTTGTATTTGAGGTTAATCTTCTTAGTTTTAGGTACTGAGATTTATGAGCTAATGCTGCAGTCTTTCTCTTTTACTGCCAACATATGAAAAGCATCTGCTGCTTCAAAAGACCATTGAGCCATCCTGGCAGAACTTCCTAGCAGCAACATGTCTCTGGTTTCTCCTTTTTGTGAAAATAGTAAGAAATAAAGCCTCTTGAATGAGCAGTAGGGTCTTCTGTCTTTTCTTGCAGCTAATTGTGCCTTATGCTGTTGATGAAGTTTTATTTTGATTACTACTAGTTTAATATGCTTTTATGTGAAGTGTGGCTTGTGCACACTTGCTGGGATGTTTATGGAAGTTTTGATTTTTATGTCAGAGTCTGAAGAAGAGGTGGAAGAGGAGCAGGAGGAAAGACAACCATCACCTGAACCTGTGCAAGAGAATGCAAGCAGTACTTACTATGAAAACCACCCTGTAACGTAAGAAGTCTCCATTTTTAAATATGAAATTTATGTGGGGTTTTTTAATAAAAATAATACAAATATTTTGGATTTAGATACTGGATGTGATTTAGCAGGTAAAACTACCTTTACCTTAGGAAAACTACACTTGATAGACATCTGTGTTAGGTAACGTGATGTTATTTTGAAACATTGCTGCTTCAATGGAGAGAAAAAATGATCTTACATTTGTTAGTTATTTTTTTATATGTTTTATATAAAAGGTAGCAGCCATGTTTATGTGCACACTTAGTGAAGTCTTTGTCTTATATTTTATAAACCTGTAACTGAGGTGAAAAGGTGTAATTTATATGACCAGATCTGCTAACAAGGGCCTGGTATGTGACTCTAATTTGGGTAGCTGAACCTGAGAGGAAGGTCTAGTTTTTGAGAAGTTCCTGTACAGCTGTATTGGAAGAAGAGGTCTCTGTCCTGAATGTCTTAAGCTCAAACAAAGTTAGAGAAAAAAAGTTTATTTGTGATTTATAAGTAAATATGTTTTATTAAAAAAACCAAACAAACCAAAACCCCACAAAGAAACAAATAACACCAAAGCATTGTGCTTTTTTTTTTTTTTGTACCAAAGGAATGCCTTTGAAGAGGGCCAGGATCCACTTCCTGATTTCCTTGTTAAAAAAATTTAATGTACAACATCATAAGAGGATGTGTGTTGAGTGCATCAGTGATCATGCCAAGTGCTGGTCACATAGTGCTTTTCAGGAGAGATCCTAGGGAAGAGGGGAGTCTGCTGGAATTCTGGCAGTGACTTACTCAAGATAATGCAGGAAGCTTTTGATGCCTAAAATCATAGTCAGGTGATGTTTTTGGGCTACTGTGCCAACTGGAAGTTGCAAAGGCAACATTCATCAGACAGTCACTTTGGGATAGGCTGTAGCAGGAGCTATACAGACAGAAGTTTTTGGAATTTGTAAGCTTTTTGGGAGGCTGAAGAGAGAAGTGAAGAACTTCTGAACAGAGTAGAGAAGTTGCATGAGTTTTTCAGTGAACAAGACTCACAACTTCTTTGGTAAGGAACTTTTATGGTGTTTTTATAAACAAGCTTCAGGTTTCATTCCAAAACTGGCTTTGTTCCTATGTATAGCTTAATCTTCCATGGGTCTCTCACTATGCTTCTGTTCTCTTAGGAGCAGCACTTCTTGGGTTTAATACCCATTCCTTAAAAGTTTTATATGTCTGAGTGATTTTCAGACTGTCTGCAGAGAATTGTAAGCATGTCTTTGCTTCAGGAGAAGTAAAATTTGGATTTGTATGCAACTAAGGGGCATAGATTGATTTCTCACAGTATTGTACCTCTAGGTGCTGTATGGCAGCAAATGAAAACAGAATGACCTTTGTCATGAACACCAGCTGTTACCATAGCAAAGCTTATAAAAAGTCATAAAATACAAAGCAATTGATAAGCTGCATGAAATGCATTTGATTATTGTAGCAATGGGATAGAGGAGGCACTAGAAGAATCATCTCATGAACCTGAGCCAGAATTGGAATCTGAAACAAAAACTGAGGAGCTGAAAGCTGAAGTAGAGGAAAAGACCCTTGAGGAGCTAGAAGAGAAGTCTCCATCTCCACCTCCTGTAGAGCCTGTTTCACTACCACAAGAACCACCAAAGGTGAGTTAAAAGTCATATCTGTGCTTCTAGGTGCAGATGGTTAACCAAAAGATGTGGATTTGAAGCTAGCTTATTTGAGTGGCCAGACTGTTACACCTCTTCAGTCTCATGCTGTATGAACAGCCAGACTTGAACCTTGAACTTGTAAAAATTTGAACTTTTGTTAAAAAAGGAAAGAATGTTATTTTTTTAATGCTGCCCAAGTCACCTATCGTAAATTTAATGCTCTGCTTGTCAAGTGTATGTGTGGTTTTATGCATGTGTAAACCTTTTTAAATGTGGAGTTAACATATGTTAAGAAAACATCTCAATCTACCACCAACAAAAATGTCATACAATGGGAACCACTGCTCTTCCTTGGAAAACCCCATAATGCATTGACACTTGCAAAACTGCAGGCAGTATAGGTTTAGAACCAGTATGGGGGCACTGACTGTCTCCCCTAGAGGCAGGATGCCTCCTCTTAAAAGCCTCACTGCACACCATGTGTCATCTGCTATGGTTACACTTAGGTACTTGGAAAGAGATGGGAGGAACTGGTGAAAGCTGGAGAGAGTCCGTTTTCTGGCTCCAGCATGTCTCCCATATTATTATTTTTTTCAATCCTATTTCTCTTTTTCGTTTTTACTTCTAATTTCTGGCATCCACATTCTTTCTTGGTGCAGAAGACACGTAACACCACAGGGTTTTCAGTCCTAGGTTTGTTACATCCTGGCAAGCTGTGATCTGGGGATGCTGAGGGAACAGGGCTCACACACTTGCTCCATGCCACTGGAGTCCACAGACAGCTAGAACTGCAAATCCTTCTGTATCTTCATTGTAATGCTTGCACAATGGTTATTTAATAGTCAGATATGAACCAACAGTGTGTTTTCAGCAGATGAGTTTCCCGGTAGGAATGTCAGTGGTTTGCCATGATTAGTAGCCTAGGTTTGTTGCATTTCCTGCAGGCTTTCTCTTGGGCTTCAGTGACCAGTAAAAACCTGCCTCCTAGTGGTACTGTTTCTTCCTCTGGAATTCCACCCCATGTTAAAGCACCAGTCTCACAGGTAACCCATCTGTGAACACCTTGGATTGTCTCATTACTTCTGCAAACTGCTTCAGTTTTTTAAATTAACAGATCCATTTGTTTGACTTCAGTTGCTCAAATTAATTGTGTCTTAAATGTTAATGCACTCACCTTGTCACAAGCGAAGAATTGTGTCTTAAATGTTAATGCACTCACCTTCTTGTCACAAGCGAAAGCACGTACATGTAACAGGTGTAACTTGGGTGATGGTGGTGTTAAAATCTCTTCATGTGCAAATAGGAAATCACTACTGAAATTTTTTTACCTATCTTAATGGGATATGGTTTGGTTTCCAAGAGAAAATGAAATGAAACAAAACACCAACTCCCTGCAAAAGAGTAGTTTTCTGAAGTGTGTTTGAAAGGGGTATGTCATTGGCAGAAGTGCCCCAGCAGTAGAAAGGGTAGCACCATTTCTGAGAAGGTGCAAGTTTGCCTTGGAAGGCTCACATCTACAGAAATATGCTGGATTTCATGAGCCACTTTTTACTAACTTGTCACAGAACCCTGTACCAACTTATGACTGTGTGAGGAATGGAAGGATTCACATTTCCTTGCCAGGACAATGCTATCTTCCCATTCCTGGGTTGACTTGGGTGAGGAGGGGAAAGAGGGAGGAACGTTTGACCGGGTGATAGTTCATGTCCTGCATGTGCCAAGCTGGTGTGAGATGGTCTGAGACTCTCAATTCATCTGCCTCCATGCATATAAAAATCCTCAAAACAGAAAATGTGTTCTTTAACTTCTTGTACTGATGTTGTGTGCCAAAGCACCGCATGTTGTGGTAGCTCACGTCCAACCTTTAAAAAAAACCCCACAGTTCTCAGCAGAGCAGCTGTGGGTTCTTGCAGCAGCTGTTTTCATTGCACTGATTTCGTCTCCCATTTTTCACTGGCAGAGAGGAACCTGGCTAGGATTGCCCTTCAGCCAAATGCATATTAAAAAGAAAACAGAAAAAGAAACAAACAGAATAACAACAACAGAAAACCACCACCTTGTGTGATGGTGCTTCTGGTCTGACAGGGCTGACATGGAAATCAGATACTGGCTCTGTAATGGGCTGGGAACACTGTCTTCATCAGCTTCAACATGGCTTTGAGCATTTCAGTGGTATTTGAGCTGTGGTATTTTGTAGTGCAGAATAGATTTTCCTTACGCAAAACCAGATTCAGCTTTGATTTATTCACAGTACAGGGGCAGATTTTTGTAATATGACTGCAAAAATAATTTAAAACCATTCATACAAGAGAGCAGAGTATAGCTTATAGCTGTCCCCTTAAACTCTTGTGCTGCCTCTGCAGCTTGTCATGCTTTCTGCCTTTCAGATTACTTTTGCTATGAATTCATGTTTAAGTAATTCTGTGTGAAAGTTTCTGAGCAATAGTGAGGTGGCAAGAATTTCAACTCTCTGCTCTTCTGGAGACAAAATTAGTCAGTTCTCAGCTCCTTTTCTTGCACACTTTTCAGACATGGTATACAGAAAGCTGGTAGAAAAGGCACCTGAACAATTTCTACAGATCAGTAGCAGCTTTTTCCTGTTTCCTTGAATCCATTAAATCCAGATGCTCTGCTTGTAAACAAGGACAGTAGATTGCACTAGTGGGTGGGTGGCTCCTTAGGGATGCTGTTCTAGCCAGTGTCAGTGATGTTACAAAGCAGCAGTTAGCTGTCCTTCCTTTCTCTGCGTCAGTCCAGTTTTCCCCCCAACTTCTATCAAGTTAAGATTACAGCCTCTGTAGTATTAACTCAGGACCCCTCTGTAAGTGGCACACTTACTGTTCTGGATATAAACCAGCTCAGTTCCTGTTTATCTACAGCTCTGGAGTTAAAACAGGTCAGCATTTGTTGCTCTTCTTGTGACCAGAAATCAGCCTGTCTACACCGATAAATCGGGCCTTCTCTTGGTAGGATTCCCAGCTGTTCTGACCTCCCTTTTGCATGAATACACCAGTTGTGCCAGAGAGGTGGAGGCAGGTAGAGTGCTCCCTGACTCTTCTGCCTCGAAGAGTGGTGAGTTCAGGAAAAGGTCTGTTTCTAGACACTGCAATCTCTCACCACCTTAAATCTGTTCAGACTCTGGATAGACTTTTCCATGATCATGGAACACGTGCAGTGTTCTGGGGCAGCACAGTTTTGCACAACTTCATTTCTGCCTTGGTGAGGCTGCATCTGGAATATTGTGTCCAGTTCTGGGCCCCTAAGTTCCAGAAGGACAGGGAACTGCTGGAAAGAGTCTAGCACAGAGCCACAGAGATGATGGAGGGAGCTGAGGCTCTTGAACTTGGAGAAGAAGAGACTGAGGGGCGACCTCATCCATGGTTGCAAATATGTTAAGGGCAGTGTCAGGAGGACAGAGCCAGGCTTTGTTCAGTCTTGTCCAGTGACAGGACAAGGGGCAATGGGTGCAAACTGGAACATGGGAGGTTCCATGTAAGTATCAAAAAAACCTTCTTTTCTGTGAGGGTGACAGAGCCCTGGGACAGGCTGCCCAGAGAGGCTGTGGAGTCTCCTTCTCTGGAGACATTCAAACCCACCTGGACACGTTCCTGTGGGATGTGCTCTGGGTGACCCTGCTCTGGCAGAGGGGTTGGACTACATGATCTTTCGAGGTCCCTTCCAAATCCTAAGATTCTGTGATTCTGTGAAGTGTTTTCTTCTTCTGCCAGTGCCAGAAAGCACTGAGGCAGTCTTCCTCTGCAAAAAGGGATAGGACTGATTAGAAAGTAACTAATGAGACTAGCTGACTGTTGTTTGGGTAGACAGTACTTGCATGATAAGTGAGAAATCCAGTGAAATACAAAGCAAGCAGATAAAAGTTAACTTTTTTGGGATTTAATGGAAGGACATCAGTGACTTAACAAGTGTTTCGTCAGTAAGTATCTAAGAAATGCAGGTCTGACTGTATTGTTTTGCTTTTGAGGTATAATGTATTATGCAGTAGAGACATCAGTAGAAGATGGCAGGGTAGCCCATTAGGAGGTGTAATAAAATGAGATTTAAGAGGAAGGCTAATTTTAGCTTATTCTTGGAATTGAAAAAATGGTCCCAGAAGTGTTGTAAGGACAAGCTAATAATGCCTAGCTGAGTAGAGCACAAGTGATAGGAGGGCTGAAGGGTTTTTTTGGTGTGTAACAGCTGCACATTTAGTGTAAAACACAGTCTTTTCACCCCTGTGAGGTACTCTCTGGCTGGAACTATCAGTTGTCTTGAGTCCTTGAAGGAAATAAGTGACATGTTTAACACAAACTTTCTCTGCAGCAGTCTGGGCCTGTAGCTGTGTCCTTGCATTTAATCTTCCTTAGAGGCTAGTGCTCTTCTTTATGTTCCTAAGGATCATTTTGTTTTTCTAAGATAAGAACCCAGCACAGTAGCAGCAGCTGGACTGTGGTACAGAAAATTGAAAAAATGTTGGGAATTGCTTCAGTAACCAGCAGGCTATGTAGAAATACTTTTTTTTGTTCTGTTCTCTTCTTCTCAAATTATCTTTAAAGGATAGGTGTTGTACTTCCTGAGAATATGAAGGGTGTACTTTTAGCATCATGGTCTTGACATCAGGGAAGTTAAAAAATATCCTCAGCATGTAGTCAGTAGAAATTGCTGTTTCAGGTGGCTTTATTGTATCAGAATTACTTACTACACTTCTGAGGGTTTTTTCTTTGTTCTCCTCTTTCTAATTTCCTTATAGTTGTTCTGCACTTATTGTTGAACTGAAGTTGTTCTGAAGAATCCTTCAGGGATTCAGACAGAAAAAGTGCTTAGCCCATCTCTTCTTGTTCATTTCAGACTGCCTCCTAATGTGTCAAGTCTGAGCTTCACATGAGGAAGCTTTATTTGATCCGTGGGAGGGTTTCAGTTAGACTGAGGGATTCTTGAATAAAGGAGTACTGGGGTCTCAATGCCTGGTCAAACATGGAAAATTCACCTTACCCATTAATTCTCTCTGATTGAGAGGTTTGCTTTGCCCCTGTTGCCAGAGATAACTGAACACTGCAGTCCTGGATTGGTACAGAGGAATTTATAGAGGTGAAAAAAAAATGTATTCCCAAACACATTGACACAGATGTGTATTTTCTGGAGTTCGTTTTGTGCATGCCACTTATCTGTGTCCTGTGTTGTGGGATTTTTTTTGGTTTGGTGAGTTTTGGGTTTTTTTGTTTGTTTTTTTTTTTACTGGGCCAATGTTTAATAATGCACGTTCTCCTCCTGTTTTAGCCAAGAGTTGAAACTAAACCTGAAGCTCAGTCTCAACCTCCTCGTGTGCGTGAACAACGTCCCAGGGAAAGACCAGGTTTTCCACCCCGAGGACCTCGACCAGGTAACGTGGATCAGCTGTTGTGTCTGCTTAGGACTAGTTAACGAGAGACTCCTTGATGGGCCTTGTCTGTACCTCGATTGTCTTTGGCTGATGATGAGCTGTCTCTTCCTACTGCCTTCAGCTAGAAATGGAGGAATATGATTTGGAGTGCAAGCAGGTGATGAGTTGTTGCAAAGATTCGTTGGGCAACATTTCCAAGTTTCTGTTTTGTTGAAATGTTTTTTAATAGTCAGGCCTTTTTCTTACGTGCTTGAGCACTTCATGTGGCTTGATGCAGATCTGAAATGCTGACATGGAAATCTGAATCATGTTCTCCATGTCCTCTAACCTTGGAAGTGAGAGCTCTTAAATGTTTGCTTTTGCTCTTTGTTTTGGAAAAAAATCTTCCTACTGTGTCTTCCCAAGTCAGTTGATAATCTTACATGCTTTTTTTTCCACCTTGTGTAATTGTGTAAAATGCTATTCTCAGTTTGGCTCCCTCACGCTTACGAGCAGCCAGCAGCTCTGTGCTGTTTCTTTGCTCTAAGGGTGACAGCAAGTTACAAGTTCTAAGGGGAGGGGGGGACTACTTGGAATAGTGGAAGCTGGCAGCAGCTGGCAGAGCACTGCCTGAAGAAGCAGTTCATCTCGGGGACTCTTGAGCATCTCCACCAGCTCCAGCTAAAATAGTGAAGGCTTTAAGTCAGTGCCTACCAAAGTGTGACACCAATTGGGCTTAAAAGTGCTTTTGACTTTGATAATGGAAGCATATCTTCCTGTGGGGACAGCACTGAAATGGGATTTGAGGAACCAAGAAGGAACAGTGGCATGTTACAGGGCTAACGTTTCTTGGCTTTTTAACATGTCACCTGCTGCAGGGAGGAAAAGCTGCAACTTGTCCCTAAATCAAGCAGCAAGTTTAAGTTTCTGCTACTCTTGAACGTAATACAAGTCATACAGAAAACATGTGACAAGACCTGAGTCTTTTATTTCTGATCTTACAGAGAAGCAGGGGAGAAAAAGCTGAGATCCCAGTTGACCTAAGGCTTCAGCCTTAATGTCTTGTTTTCAGAGGAAGTCAGCAAGCTGTTTATCTGCTTCATGAAACCTTGTGAATGAGCTGGCAAGCTTGGTGTAAATGGGCTTCTAGGGGAAGTAGAGGGTAGAAGGGGGTTCATAACTACACTGTGATGTACTCCGGGTGTCCAAGGGCTAACAGTGTGCTGCTGTCACACTGCAGAGCAGGTCATGAGTTAGGAGGGAGATACCCAGAAAGATTTTATCTTGCGTGCTGCTAAGCATACTAATGCTTTGGTTGAGCTGGGGAGAACAGGAGGAATTCTCACTTGTATTTGGTACCAAAGGGTGGAAGATGAAAGCCAGAAGAGGTGACTGGAGACAGTGTTGTTAATATGAGTGCCAAAGTATATTGCTGTTGCATTAAGGAATTGAGGAAGAGATGACTTAAATCCAAATCTTTCAAGAAGTACATTTTAAGAGGTAGTGAGCTCCTCTTCAGTGTTGTGATTCAAAATGTAACAACCTCTTAAACTTGCCCTGTAGGCCAGGTATTTTAGTTAGCATGGGTTTATTTAACCCAACCAGGGAAACCAGACAAAAAGGAAACAAACGTTTTGTGGCATTACCACAAAAATGTCAGGACAATGTAAAGAGGAAGATCGTGTCCTCCCCCCTGTGTCACCCACTCGAGCTGAAGGCACAAAGTTTTGAGTGAAGGTGCTTGGTCCTCTCCATAGATGTGTTAACCTGAATCTGTGTGCAGTCTGCTAAGGGCAATGGCTCTACCTTCTTCTTGTCAACAACAGGGAGAGGGGACATGGAACAGAATGAGTCGGATAATCGTCGAATAATTCGCTACCCGGACAGCCACCAGCTCTTTGTTGGGAACTTGCCCCATGACATCGATGAGAGTGAACTGAAGGAGTTCTTCATGAGTAAGTAGCCATGTCAGCTGTGGAGACTGAGAAGAAAAACTGTGTTGAGAAGTCACAAAACATTCCCACACAAGGGAACTTCTACATGATATGACACTACTGGTGTTACCTGGAACAAGTGGAGGGGTGGTAGAGCAGGCACTGCAGGTTTGGGTAACGTGGCTTTTCCCTTGTGTTTTCTTAGGCTTTGGAAACGTGGTAGAACTTCGCATAAATACTAAAGGAGTGGGAGGAAAACTGCCTAATTTTGGTTTCGTGGTATTTGATGATTCTGAGCCAGTCCAGCGAATTTTAGTTGCAAAAGTAAGTATTACCATTGAATAGTCTTCAAAGGAGGGATTGATTCCGTAAACCCCAAGTAATGCAGGCCACCCCAGGTTGTGTTGCTGTTATTTCTGGCATTCATTCATGGACAACAGTTGTAAGGCAAGCATAGTTTGGCACACGCATTCTGTCAGGAGTGTTCTGTAGCTTGTGACAGCTGTGCCAGTGTTCCTCAAACCATGTCAGACCAGATTCAGGTTTTTTACCTCTGTACATAGACACCATGTGGAGCTCAACACTTAGGCTTAGAGATCCTTTTAAGATGAAAGTTGAGTATGTAAGCTGTTGAAGGGATCTCTGGATTCTGTGTCCTGGGGCTGAGGAAAAGGAGCGAGGTTATTTGCTGTTGTGACTTGGGGAACTGGAGAGCAGAAAGCAGCAGTTTTAATTTCTAGTAGACCTGGTAGAGCAGTTCTTGAGGATCTTTAGCCCTGAGGTAAAAAGGCTAAAGACAGCAGCGAAGAGGCTAAAGACAACCCTGCCTGCACTTGAGAAAGACATTTTAATTCCTTGCATGCCAAATGAATTGAAAAATGCTGTTCCATTTACTCAAAGGCCTACGGGGCTAAGGTCGTGTGCTGCGGGGAACCTGTTAATTTTTGCCTGTTGCCTGTCAGCGAGGGCGGGCTGAGGCACGTGGAGAGCTCAGTGTTGTGTGTGCCTTGTAGCAGCGGACGTGGTGAAACGGTGACTAACTTGTGCTTGACCACTCTTCCCTGTAAGCCCATTATGTTCCGGGGTGAGGTGCGCTTGAACGTAGAAGAGAAAAAAACAAGAGCCGCTCGTGAGAGGGAGACCCGCGGCGGAGGCGACGACCGTAGGGATATTCGCCGCAATGATAGAGGCCCCGGGGGTCCCCGTGGAATAGTGGGTGGTGGCATGATGCGAGACCGTGATGGAAGAGGACCCCCTCCCAGAGGTGGCATGGCACAGAAACTTGGCTCTGGACGAGGAACCGGGCAGATGGAAGGTCGTTTCACTGGACAGCGTCGCTGAGCATCTCCACTGTGGGCAGACGAGTCTTGGCAGTGGTACATTATCCATCGTGTTTGCATTCTTGTTCATTTTTTATTATTATTTTTTTTTTTTGGCTTTGGAATGTGACACAGCCCTTCTGATCATTTCTTTGATGTGAAAGCATCCTTTGGTTTCCAGTTTAAATTGAGGTGGACGTTCTTTCCCCAGTTTCACGACAGGAGTTACACTGTTAATTTATAAATGTAGACTTGGAGAATTGAGGACTGAAAAAAAAAAAAAAAGAGAGAGGAAAAAAAAAACCAAACACCACTGGTTAAACTATCTGCAACAAACATGGACTAAAGGACACGCCCAATAGAATCCAGGTCCTTTCAGTCAAAAACCCTCTGCTGCACATTTTGTTTAAGTGTTACAGTTTCTGCCTATTACTGTTGGAAACACAAGTAGTGCAATTTGTGCAATTGGAGAAGCTTGCCTTTTTTTTTTTTTTTTTCTCAGAACACTTGGCTCCAAACAAACTCGTGTTTACGCACTCATCAAGATGCACTAATGGGTACTCTGAACTCATTTATATTGACATCTGCAGGAGGCATCGGAGGAAAAAAACCCTTCATCCTCTTTCTCAGACAGAATAGCTTGTGAAACGATGCGGGCATCTGATCTGCTTGCTGTGACCAACATATGTGCACACACAAACCTTAATAAGACTACACGTTTATTCCAGAAGGAATCCATTTAGCTGTAAACTAAACCCAGAGCTCCAAAGTCGTAGCCCTGACCACACCACAGGTTTGATAGCTCACGTCAGATTTTTTTCTATCTGCCCCTCTCCAGTACAGGGATGGCTGCTCAACACACTCCTCCTTCTCCCTCCCCCTTCGGTCAGCATTGTACAGTGAAATTTGTCTTAATTGTATTTTGAGTTCTCTGGTAATGTAATAAGCATGATGGTGCCTTCTATGAATACATCATTCCAGTCTTGCTGGTGATTTTGTACAGTATAGTGTATGAATTACTGTGCTGCAAAGCCGATTGGCTGCAAAGCATTTAAAGGAAATAAGTGAAGAATTGTATTAAAAAAAAAAAATTGCAGTATCTTTTCAATCAGTAAACATTGCTGAAATGATCATCCACCTTGCTCTTCAATTACCAAGTTTGCCTGGTTTTTTTTGCAGAGGGGGGGAAGGGAGGATGAAGGCATCCAAGTAGTCTCCAGGTTGTCTCTTCTCTTTATAATTGATGTCAAAGTAAAAGAAAACTTGAGCTGAAATCTCTCTTGTGCGTGAATTTCAGAAGTCAGTCAAGAATGGTGAACACTTTTGGCCAGCTCGTAGTCAGTAGGGCTGAGCATTCTTTGTGAGGGTGAGCTTATCAAATGAGGATACTGCAATTTTCAGAGAACAAAACAGCAGCTCTTAAGTATTTGCATTTTCCAGTTGTGCTTTTCAAAAAACTCTTACTCATTTTGCACATAACTCTCAGTTGAAGATGACACTTGTGTGGCTCCGGACTGAAGGATAGAAAGGAGACATCCTCTTCTTCAGTGTGACCAGTGGGTTTTCCCAGTGGACAAGTCTGTTTCCGGGTAACGTTCCGGAGTGCATTCCCATTAACTGCAGCTGCAGCAGACAGAACAGCTCCGTGTGCAGCAGGTGCCTGGCTTGGAGGTGCCAGGGGCCAAAGCGGGGGGTGTTTGTGGGTGCGCCTGTGCCAGAGCGTGACCACCCCAAGCTGCTTGTCAGCATGGAAGACCTGAAATCCAACAATGGCAGTTCCAAGCAGAAGCAGATAGGGCACCACAGCCACCTGTTTGTGGATTGTGCAGTCGTTTGCTGGAACTGAGTAAAAGTGGTGCACGTGTTTCCCATACCTTAGGCACAGTGAAGTGGCACCTGTTTGTTTTCTCCCAGACTCGAGGTCTTCTGTGTTGGATGGTAAGTCTTGCACTATTGTCATACACCTTTTTTTTTTTTCCAGGGCACATTTCTACAAGTTTCCATGGTTATATTTCAGGTTTTTTTGTCGAAGCTCTTGCGTTTTCAGCTGTTACCTGGAAATCTGTAGTACTTGAACTGCTTGCCACACAACACCGCTACGTAGGTTTGAAGCCTTCAGACAAATTGCTGTCATCACTTAGCAGTTTGCCTCCAGTGTGTTCTGTGTAGCCTTTCTGTTATTTTCTTTTTGTTGTGCTGTGGTGTTTTGCTGCCACTTAATTCATTTGTATGGCAAATGGCTCTGGGAATAATCTCCACAACAAGAAGCAGAGTATCAGCAAGAGTTACTGAGCCGTTCTGCGTTCTGGCTTGCTTCTTGTTCAAGTGACATGAGCAACCATTGGAACATCGTCCAGAGAAGTTTACATGGTGATAGCTCACCTGCTGTACTGTGGACTCTTACGTGTTCTCGACCCTCTCGATAGTAGATGTACCTCTTAGAGCAAAGGAAGGGATTCACTGACCATCACTGTTAGTTGCTGATTTGTGGATGGTGGGAATATTTTGTCATTACGGTTCAATTTCAACAAACTCAGCTGCCCATCTTGGCTTTAGGTATACAAGACAGTGGATTGCCACCTTTATTGCTGTAACGTGTCAAGCATTATATGCTAGTAGATTCTAGTTTAATTGTTGCAGGTGGAAAGTATTTTTACTTTTAAGTTTCCATTCTGAATGTGTTTTGACTAAACATACCAATAAACTACTGATGTCTGCAGCATTTATCATGTCCCTAATTGTCTTGAAGGCAGGTTGCTGGAGAGCACTGTGTCATCCCTTGCTGTACAGAAAATGGTCTTTGAATCCCACTGTTCCTGGCTTGTCCACTTGGTGGTGGGAAGCTGGAACACTGTGTGTCACGTCCCTCGGTTGCAGTGGGGGCCCTGAGTCAGTAAGCTCTGGTTTGCTGTGGCTGTATCAGCTCCTTTCCTGCAACATGGGTTGGAAACCCTGACAGTGCTGCTGTGAGAGGTCCTGGCCTGGCTCCAGAGCTGGCAGGCGAGGAAATGGGACGTGATGTGTTCGTGTTTCTGGTGGCCAACAAGGCATTGTCCTTGGGACAGGTGGGTCCCCTCCTTCTGGTGGCTTCTCACCTCAGGCTGTGTGTAGCCCAAGGAGGACAGCTCCTCTGGGTTGTATCCCAGGTGGGATTCCTCTGCTCCACGCTGGGCTGGGGGGGGCTGTGGCAGCTGGCGTTGGGACTACAGCTAAAACAGTGATGGTGCTGGGAGCAACGTGAGCTGAGTTGTCCTAAAAAAACAAATCTGGAGCTGCTTGCTGTCAACTTTAGTGTTGCTTGTTCCTGATACTGTGGAACTGATAGTTGTACTGCAAGATAGTCCCTGCTTTTTCCCTTGTTTTTTGTGGCATTGTCAGTGCCAGCATGTACCCAGAAAGACTGGTAAAAGGGCTATTCTTACACTGCTTGTAGATAAATTGTGTCTGAATCATGGAATCTGCACGGAGCTGTTCCTCTCCAGGCGAAGTTCCGTGTAGCTGCTTTGCTGTGTCCTGAAGCCCTCTGTCCAGTGCTGTCATGGCTGTAGTATTTTCTAGCAAATGGCAGCTGGGAAGTGTCTGAAAAGTTGTACAGTTGCATGGGTTGAAATACTGGAATGAAAAAATCAGATCCTGTACCAGATCCCTAAGCCCAAGTCGCCAGAAACTCCTCTGAGGAGCTACCTAAACAGCCACAAGATCTGCTGGCACCAAAGACCCCCGAAGGAACATGGTCCCTCAATGCCACCTGCAGCGTTCAGACCTTCCCAGGCTGCGTGAGGTGCAGTGTGTAAACTCCTCTTTATCCGGGGCTGGGGAGGAGATGGCAGAGGGCACCATGGCTGAAACCACACAGGCTCGGGCAGTTTTACTCGTGGCCATGAAGTCGTACGTATTTTAAATAGCTCTGGAGCAAATTTTATCAGCACCTCGTGTAGGCTTTGTGGCTGAGCCTGCCGTGATCAGCCTGTACACCTTTTGGTTTCTATTTATGTGGTTGAGCTGGAGCAAGGTCAAAGTCATTCCTTGTGCATAGAGGAATGATAGCTGGGGGGGGCTCGTGGCAGAGACAGGAGGAAAGGCCAGGGGGCAGCAGAAGGATGTCAGAAAGCCACCTCCAGTGCTGCAGTGGCCTGGCCTGGCCACACTGAGGTGCCATCATGTTCTTGTGGAGGTGATTTTAGAAGCATTTGCCTCCACAGCGGCAGCTGGGCTTGTGTGTGAAGAAATACAGTGTGGAAAAGGGGGTTTATTGGACGTGATGGAAGAGGAGACAGCAGGCTGCCAGATAATCCTTGGGAAAGCTCCTCTCAGGGTTAAAGTTTGGCTTATTAAAAGGGGAAGAAAAAGAGTTTGGGGTGTCAGTGAACCTTTCTTGTCTTTGGACTGGTGTCTCCTGGGCGTGAGTTGAAATGAGACATCTCAGTAATGGTGTTTCTGATGCTGCTTCTGCAGCGCTCACCGTTCCCCCTGACAAGTGGGGACAGTGTGAAGTACAGTGTGTATTTTTTGCACATGTATGAAATAAAGTTGAGGGCAGCTTTTACAGATGCTGACACAATGCTATTCCAAGGTGCCTTGTTTCAATGCAAGCTTTCATTGCAGACCTTTCTATAACACTGAAGTCCCTGAGTCCCCCGAGAAGAAAGGTGCAGGGATGAAACCCAGGGGTGCTTGCCATGCAGGGCCACGCAGGTGTTGTCATGTTGTCACACAGGAGTGTGACCCAGGGATCTGACCTGGGTCTGTGCAGAGCCAGGAAGCACCAGGCAAACAGGGTCACCTGTCCCAGTGCCCCCTGGCAGGAGGAGTTTAGAGCAGAATGACACAAACTCGACTGGAGAATTGTTTCACCTTTTCCTTTGTTGGTTTTTTTCCCCCTGCTTTATTTTTTGAAGGGTTTTTTTCCCCAGGGGTTGGTGTCAATTCTTTTCACCCTCACCGTATTTATAGGAAACAATCCTCAAGTGAAAAGCCAATTGATGGGGCTCAGGACACAAACCCAGAGTTTCAGCCGCCCGAGCAGCTCCCGCAGCTGCTGCTTGTTCTGCTGCTGCCCCTGGGTCGGTGGGAAGGAGGAGCTGGGGAGGGGTCCTGCTGGGGAGGGAGGGTGGGGTTGGTGTCAATTCTTTTCACCCTCACCGTATTTATAGGAAACAATCCTCAAGTGAAAAGCCAATTGATGGGGCTCAGGACACAAACCCAGAGTTTCAGCCGCCCGAGCAGCTCCCGCAGCTGCTGCTTGTTCTGCTGCTGCCCCTGGGTCGGTGGGAAGGAGGAGCTGGGGAGGGGTCCTGCTGGGGAGGGAGGGTCCCTGGGTCCCGAGGGGGTGCCCAGGGCCGGGGGAGGGGGGCTGGTGCTGGAGCTGCTGTCGCTGCTGCAGGGCATGAG
>NW_009954233.1:464991-473198 GCF_000747805.2 Chaetura pelagica | reverse complement strand
GTAGGTCGCACGTGGCTGGGGCGGAGGGGATGGGCCCGGGGGAGGCAAGAGCTGCTGGGCTGGGCGGGATCCCAGCGGGAGACCTGGGCTGGGCTGCTCCGGGCTGTGCCCTTTTCCAGCCCCAGACGGACCGGGATGGTTCCAGCGGCACAAACAGGACATTCCCTGGACACCAGAGGTGCTGGTTCCTGCCCCAGTCATGGTGAGTGATGAGGAGCAAGAGGAGAAGCACCGAGAGCTGGAGGCACCTGAATTGGGTCCCCCCTTGGCTGCTGCTGCTGCCGGGGTTTGTCCACAGGTACCTCTGGTTCTCAGCCCCAGGTTCTGCAGCTCCTCTGAGGAACGGGTTCGGTTTCTTTCTTCCCAACCCTGGGAGCTGCTTCCTGCGGGGCTGGGGGTGTCACTGCTGGGGTGTCAGTGCTGGGGGTGTCACTGCTGGTTCCAGCAGGGCTGGGGGTGTCAGTGCTGGGGTGTCAGTGCTGGTTCCAGCAGGGCTGGGGGTGTCATTGCTGGGGTGTCAGTGCTGGTTCCAGCAGGGCTGGGGGTGTCAGTGCTGGGGTGTCAGTGCTGGTTCCCGCAGGGCTGGGGGTGTCATTGCTGGGGTGTCAGTGCTGGTTCCAGCAGGGCTGGGGGTGTCAGTGCTGGGGTGTCAGTGCTGGTTCCCGCAGGGCTGGGGGTGTCATTGCTGGGGTGTCAGTGCTGGTTCCAGCAGGGCTGGGGGTGTCAGTGCTGGGGTGTCAGTGCTGGTTCCCGCAGGGCTGGGGGTGTCATTGCTGGGGTGTCAGTGCTGGTTCCAGCAGGGCTGGGGGTGTCAGTGCTGGGGTGTCAGTGCTGGTTCCCGCAGGGCTGGGGGTGTCATTGCTGGGGTGTCAGTGCTGGTTCCAGCAGGGCTGGGGGTGTCAGTGCTGGGGTGTCAGTGCTGGTTCCCGCAGGGCTGGGGGTGTCATTGCTGGGGTGTCAGTGCTGGTTCCAGCAGGGCTGGGGGTGTCAGTGCTGGGGTGTCAGTGCTGGTTCCCGCAGGGCTGGGGGTGTCATTGCTGGGGTGTCAGTGCTGGTTCCAGCAGGGCTGGGGGTGTCAGTGCTGGGGTGTCAGTGCTGGTTCCCGCAGGGCTGGGGGTGTCATTGCTGGGGTGTCAGTGCTGGTTCCAGCAGGGCTGGGGGTGTCAGTGCTGGGGTGTCAGTGCTGGTTCCCGCAGGGCTGGGGGTGTCATTGCTGGGGTGTCAGTGCTGGTTCCAGCAGGGCTGGGGGTGTCAGTGCTGGGGTGTCAGTGCTGGTTCCCGCAGGGCTGGGGGTGTCATTGCTGGGGTGTCAGTGCTGGTTCCAGCAGGGCTGGGGGTGTCAGTGCTGGGGTGTCAGTGCTGGTTCCCGCAGGGCTGGGGGTGTCATTGCTGGGCAGTTGATGGGCTGGTGTGTGTCAGCAGCTGGTGACCAGCCCCCTGCACGTGCTGCTACCTGTGGGTTCCAGGTAAGATTCCATGTTCCAGGTGTGACTTTGCATGGCAGCTGCTGGGTTTCTGCCTGGATTTTGACCCCCTTCTCTCTTCCCCCGCCAGGAAATGGATCGTTTTGATTGCTCCCCTCCCTCTCCAGGCCCTGCCCACCGTGTGCTGGGCTGCCCACAGTCTCTCAGCCTCCTGGTTTGTGCCAGGAGCCCACGAGTGAGGGTGAGTGGGGCTGTGGGGGTGGCCATGGTGACCTGGCTGGGGCTCCTGGGGACCTGGGGCTCCTGCAGATCCCAGGGTGACACCTCGAGGGACCCCAGGGATGGCTCCAGGCAGGGATGTGCTGCCTCTGCCCCTGCCCGGGCTGTGCAGAACGTGCCCTGCCCCGAGGTTGGCTTTGGTGGGTCTGAGCTGTGTGAAAGCCCATGGGCTTGGCTGGGCTGTGCCCCTCGGTTCTGCCCCGCAGGGTGACCAGGGGCTGGGGCTGGCACGGGCAGTGCTTGTGCAGAAAGGAAACAAACCCAAGGACAGCCCGGGCCTGGGCACGAGGGCTCTGCCTTGTGGAAGCCCCGAGCTGTTCTTGAGGGACACAGGGCACCCCGGGACACGGGAGGTGCGTGGGGAAGCAGGGCCACCCAGGGCTTTGCCCCTCATCCTCCTGTGGGTTTCCAGCCAGGTCACCTGCCCTTCTGGGGAGAAATGGGACATCCCAGGTGTCCTGTCCCCATTCCTGTCCCTGGTGCAGGGCTGGGTGCTGACTGTCCCACCTCTCTCCCTCTGCAGGACAGACGGACGGACAGACAGACAGAAGGACGGAGGAGCCCCAGCCCTGCCAGGAGCCACGTGGGGTGTGGAGCCCTGGGCAGACCCTCGGCTGCCTGTGCCAAGGAGACCCCCGGGGATGAGAGCCCTTCTGTGAGAGGTGAGGGGCTGGGGGTCCTGCTGAGGAGGGGCTGGGAGCTGGGGAGGGCTGACAGCAGCCAGGGAGGCTTGTCCTGCCTGGCACCCCAGCTATTTATGTAGCTATTTATTGGTGTTACCTACAGCTACTGACAGCTACACAGTGGTTTGCTGCTGTTTGTCAGAGCACTAATTAACTTTGATGTGAATAAATCTCGTCCTGAATGACTGCCCTGCCTGCTTGGTGAGCACCCGGGACAGTCGCTTGGTGGGGTCCCTGGTTCTTTTGGGTCCAGCTCAGTTTGGGCTCTTGTTTTTGGGTTGTTCTGTTTGTCAGTTCAGCTTCTGCTTCTTCCAGGTCCTGCCCCTGAAGGCTCCAGTTCGTTTTGGGGGGGGGGGAGGATGTTGCTGTGATGTGAGGGATGTTGCTGTGATGTGGAGGATGTTGCTGTGATGGGGGGGACACACCTGCCCCCCCTCTCTCCCACAGTTTGGGGTGCCCTGGCCTGTTCCCAGGGCCATTTGCAGCAAAGCAGACTTGAAATAAAGTGTTAAAAAAAGTCCTGTTTGGGCAATTCAACAGGATCAGCTCAGCCCTCTGCTCAGTTACACCCTGTCCTCTCTTTCTACATGGTTAGAGAGTCAGGGGAAAAGGTGTGAGCCAAAAGTAACCCCCAGAAATAAAAGGTAGGATTCATTCCTTTATCAACTTACCCAGTGGCTGGCACAATGTTCTTGAAAAATATCAGCTGCTGACCCATTTCAGAGACTGATAAAGTACCCTTTGGGATCTTCCAAGTCCCCTTCCCCCTTCAAGAGCTTGGCATCATTGCATTTAATCCATCTGCTGTACTGTCACCCCAGGATTTATTTTGGAAATTCTACATGCATATGTACATGTACCTACACACACCTTTTATGTTACCTATACAGATTTTTCCAGTGGGACTCTACTTTGTAACCTCAGCTCAAGGAAGTTGGCTCTGCTAAAATAATGAAGTTGAATTCAGGTGACCTAGGGCAAACCCTTCTGCACACACTTGTTCTCTGTAGTTTAAATGAGAATCTTCTCAAGGCAATAAGAAATATCCCTGGACCTGAATTCCTTAGAAAATAAATTGCAGTTGGGTATCTTAATGAACTTTGGAAACAAAACCTTCATAGAAACTTAAAAGCATCAGCTACAATTAAAGCACCACTTTGTTTTGATAGGATCTGTTTCAAGCACTGGGCCAAATCAAAACAGGGGCCACCAACCTTCCATTTCTAACAAGCAATTAACTCTAACAAGCTTTTTAAAAACGTAGTCCTTACTAAACTGGGGGGAAGGGGAATTCCAGTAGGTGAATCTGGCCAGTTTTGGGTTTTTTGAGCATTTTTGAGTTGTGAATTCCATTGAAATAATGGCAATAATTTTCCCATCCAACCACTGTGCCTCAAAACAGAGAACTTCACAGTTGATTTGTAAGGAGAATCAAAAACCTCCACATGTCAGGATTTAGGTAAAAAATCCAAGCAGAGGGTGAACAACAGCAGAGACTGTTTTTTAGAAACACAGCTGGTTTTCCGCTACCCGGCAGAAATTCCCCCTTGTGGTTCAGCTTGGGTTTTGCTCTCGGGTTTTGCTCTCAGGCTTCTGAGGTCTAGAAGCTCCACTGCTGCTGGTCTGCAGAGGAGGTCACTGAAGGTGAACTCTGCATGAACACAATACTGTTGTTACATCTCTCCTCTTCACTGCCATTTACTGCTGAAAGCTCTTAAACGTGTAGAATTGCAACACACTCTCTGCTGTCTCATGAAGCATCAAAATAAACACGGGCTTATTTTAACACCTTTCTTCAGGCAGTTGCTGATGGTTATCTTGCCACATGCTGTGTTTGGGTGAACTGTGCTTTAAAAAATCCTCAGAGGCTGATTGTGCCAAATACAAAGGCTGTGGCTGCCTGCAAGGTGTAAAGCAAGTCTGGAAGCACTAACAGCCTGAAACAGCTGTGCAGGAAAAAGAAAACATGGTTTAACTTTGGAGCAGAGTAAGCAGCAAAACTTCCTCCAATCTCATTTTTCTAGCTGTGTTTTGTCAGCAAACTGCCTAAACCCTGGGTTATTTCCCAACAAATGCACTCAAAGGGTAGTGTGACATTCTGTGCTTGATGCCACTTTCATGCTGGTAAGTGCCAGCCACAGATTCCACTGTTCCAGGAGGAAGGACTGAAGATTTAAAGACAAGTTTCAGGCCTGCCCTGATACCTGGTATTGTCATGAAAAGAGATGACAACCCTTAAAAGAGATTTCAGCAGCAATTTTGAAACTGAAGGTAGAAGTGGCAACCTGGCAAGTCCATGGCAATGGATTACTCTGGCCAGCATAGATCAAAGAATGTGAAGACTGAAGAAAAAGGGCTTGCAGTTCTGCTCCTGCACCACAGCCCAGCTTCTCAGCACTCAGCTGGTGATGCAGGTGTGTGGGCCAAGTTACAGGACCAGCTTCTGCACGGTCACTTATGGTCACTTCCACTCCAGCTTGGATATTTCTGCCCACAGAAAATCCCCAGAAACAGTAATCTTTTCTGGGAGCTACTTTGCTGTCTGTTTTTGTTGCATGTGTCTGTTTTCTGAGCTCACCTTGGCTGCTGCTAATCTTGGGCAGTTAGGGAGGAAGGCTAAAGGACCTGTTTTCAATAGTCTGCTGTAGAAACCTCCTACATTTTAACAGGCTATCAGAGAATGGACTTCTATTTTTTACTATCACAGCTGTAATAAAAAGTCATTTCCACACCTTCCCACGCTCTCCCTGGGTGGGCATTATTTTATGCTGCCTGCAGGAGAGTTTGGAGCACATCTTCTATGTGCTGGTGACCTTACGACCTACAAAACACTGAAGCAGGTACAGAAAAGATGAATTCTTGCTTTTTCATCTCCCAATTGCCAAATGTAATCAGGATCTCATTAAGGCGTTCAGCACCTCTATTTAAATCTACACTGTGTGTGGGAATAGAAGAGGAAACTAAGCCCGGGTTGTCTGCATGTCCCTGCCTGAGGTTGGGTGCAGTGTCAGCACAGGCTCCTGCAGCAGCAGCTCTGCAGGCTGGCAGCAGGTGGTGTCACCTCACAGCAAGAGACCTGCTGGAAATGGATGGCAGCAACCTATCAAAACTGGGAGAAGCAGCCATTCAGCAAGCTCCACCGCGCTCCTAGATCCAGGCTCCAGGTTCTCTCCTAAGAGAGCTGCTTCCAAGAACATGTGCCCGTCCTTGATCATAGGAAGCAAGAGCTCATCATGCCTGTCACACTTCAGGTGAGTAAAGGAATCAGCAGTGTTATGATTCCCAAAGACATAAAAACAAAGCAACTAGAAACCAGGGCAGGAGAAGCTTATCTTGCCACTACCTCGACAAAAAAATCTGCTCAAGGAATTTCTGTCACCTCAAGCAAAACTTCGTTTTAAAATGAGAACTAGCTACACTCTTAAATTTACTTCTACAACAAGAGGAAACAAACCCAGGGCAGTCCAGCTCCCCTCTGCCTTTGCTATTTCCTTAACCCTTATTTGGAGGAACAGCTTGTTGCTCCAAGGAGCTTTGTCAGGAAGCCAGGGAGTTATTTTCTGCCTCTCCAGCTCGTCCACAATGACCTGCAGAAGGCATCACTCTGCTCAGATTTGTACCCAGTAACCTGCTTTGGTAGTGCTGACTCTGCTGGTGAGTTCCCAGTATGGATTGAGTCACTCAGGGCTTTTCTGTACCCTCACCCAGCAGCTGTGGCAGGGGCAGAGCCCTGGGGAAGCCTGAGGGCAGCCAGGCATCTCCCCAGTTTTGCCTGGTTCCCAGGGTTTGGCAGCAGAACTGGGTTACTCAGAGCCCCCCACAACACTCAAGAAAATATTCTCAGCAGGAGCATGGAAAGACTTGCTGGTGCAGGTACCTGTTTCAAAATACTTAACTGCTCTGGTGCCAGAAACTGTCATTGGAGGGAAGGCTTCATGGCCATAGGTCCCAGTGTAGAGCTTAATCCACACCCTCCTATTTTAGCATGTGCCTTGCTCAGTGATGGCCTTTCAATTAAATAATGGACTCTTTGCAAGTGCTTTCTTAATTAAAGCTGTCTTTACTAAGTTCCCTACAGACCAGCTTTGTAAAACAGTTGTCTTCTTTGGTACTAAGGGCTGCTGGATTTAACTCAGTACAAGACCAACATCTGGATTGAGTTATCACTTAAGCCAAACCACTGTGCAGATTCTGCCTGTAGAAACATCAAGAAGTGCAGAGAATCACAGGTGTTGGAAGGGACCTCAAGATCATCAAGTCCAACCCCCCTGCTGCAGCAGAAACACCCAGGAACATGTCCAGATGGGTCTTGAAAGTCTCCAGAGAAGGAGGCTCCACCACCTCTCTGGGCAGCCTGTCCCAGGGCTCTGTCACCCTCACAGAAAAGAAATTTCTCCTCATGTTGAGGTGGAACTTCCTGTGCTGTCACTTGGGGCTGTTTCCCCTTGTCCTGTCACAGGCACCACTGAACAGACACTGGCCCATTCCTGACACCCACCCTGCAGATATTTGTAGACATTAATAAGGTTTTATGTGTTTTGCAACCCACAACTATTGTGTGAGCTTCAGAATCAGTGCAAATGTTTTTTTCTAAATATCAAAACCAAACTTTACATAGATAAGTGGTCATTTTCCCCAGATTTTCCTTCAGCAAGTCATCTGTTTATACCTCCTGCTATGGAAAATATAGGCTATCAATAAACAGAACAACCCATCAGCACATATCTGACTTCTCTGATTCTCAGATGACTCACCAAACTCATGCATACAGCTCTAAAAAGGAAATAAACCAAGGGACCAACTGAAAAGAAAATTTATTGCATCCAACAAAACTGTAAATTAAAAGCTTTCTACATATAGCCAGTAATGGGATAGCAAAGCTCTCTAAAGTGATTACAGACTACTGGTGGATTTAGCAGCCCAAAGAAAAAAAAGTGATTACAATTTACAGAGCAATCAAATCCCCACTTACAGCTGCACTTAAGCTGAAAGTGTGTTTCAAGTATGTTTGTAGCACAGTGGTACCTTACACTTCACAGCAAGCAGGGATCTGGTTCTCAAGCCTTTTATTGAAGCCCTTTTGCTGGTCCTCACTGCCAGCAATGGGGCTAGGCTGGAGCTCAGCAAGGAGCAGCAAAAGCAGGACACCTGTGAGAAGACAAGCCAGGATCTCCAGGTAAGTGTCAGCAGGCAGGGCTGTGCCCTCAGCAACATGGGGCACAGTCCCACACTTCATAAATAAAGCAGGCACAACAGGTCTAATGAAATCTAAACTTTAAAAGACTTCCCCACAGCAATAAAACAACCTTGGATACCTCCAAAGCAGCAAGACACAGACTAGAACACACAAAAGAGAAACAGCAAAGCAACAAAATGGAACCACAAGCCTGAGCTTGAGCTTAAATAAGGCTGCTGGGCCAATGGGCAGAGGGTGTGTGGGGTGGCAACAGGTGGAGCTGGTCAGGGCAACTGGGGCCAGCTGGTGCCCTCAGAGCTCTGACAGCTTTCCTGTCAGCTGTCCAGTGCAAATTCTTCTTATACTGAGTAAAAATGGAAGTACAGAGGTGTGAGTTTGAACCCAGCCACCTGACCTGTATGAATGCCTCCTTGTACCTGCAGCCCCCCTGATCCAAACAGTATCTTGCCCACGGCTGGTGTGCCATGCTCTGTGTTGCCTGTGGAAAGGCAGCCCCCAAAGGCAGCAGATGTGCTGCCTAGGCCACATAATTTAGTTGTAATTCAGGAAAGAAACAACAGGGCTACTGACTGGATTATAGTCCAGACAACTGGAAGATTTGCCTCGGTGGGACCCAGTGACACT
>NW_009954233.1:463469-463877 GCF_000747805.2 Chaetura pelagica | reverse complement strand
GAGACCTTAGAGCACCTTCCAGTGCCTGAAGGGGCTCCAGGAAAGCTGGGGAGGGGCTTGGGACAAGGGCAGGGAGGGAGAGGACAAGGGGGGATGGATTAAAACTGGAAGAGAGGAGATTTAGGTTGGACATGAGGAGGGAATTCTTTGCTGTGAGGGTGGTGAGAGCCTGGCCCAGGTTGCCCAGGGAAGCTGTGGCTGCCCCATCCCTGGCAGTGTTGAAGGGCAGGTTGGATGGGGCTTGGAGCAGCCTGGGCTGGTGGGAGGGGTCCCTGCCCATGCAGGGGGGTGGATCTAGATGATCTTGAAGGTCCCTTCCAACTCTAACCATTCCATGATTCTATGGGAAGACCTGCCAGGGAGCTCAATAAAGTGTCCACAGGGCCCTTCTGAGGGGTGTTCTGCTCT
>NW_009954233.1:416630-463402 GCF_000747805.2 Chaetura pelagica | reverse complement strand
TTGGCAAACAGCAGCTGCAAGCAAGGTTGCTCTTGCTGTAGAAACTTGTCTCTTTTCAATACAAGCTGGACACACTTAAGGGTTTCTGTTCCTTAGTGAGAATTAGTGCCTACCAACTTCCTCAAGACCTCATTAAGGTGCAGAAGCTAATAGCTATTTGAAGGTTAAGTGCCCTGTACCAGTGTCCATGGATGGATCAGCATTCTAGGTCTGTACTTTCTGGTCTCACTGGCTGCCAGAAATTCCCCCTTCAGCTCTGATTTTTCACGGGGGAAGTTTTCTCTGACTCATATAATGTCCTTTCATTTCCCTTTTTCAAAAGGAAAATTCTTACTGTCAGTGTTTCAGCAATTTGACAGTGCCCTGCTTTGCCCCAGTGGGCTGACAACTTTGCAACAAAACATTTTATCCATTGGCCAATGCATCTTAAATGGCATGAAAACCTTCTGAGGGAGGGTTTCTGCAACGGGAGGAAGAAGAATTTGCTCCTCAGTGAAATAAAACGTTTTGATCTCATATTTTGGAATGATTCTGCACTTTGTTTCATCACAAATTAGAGGGCATTAATAAAGCAGAACCTGAACAGTGTCAGCAAAACACAGTGTTATAGTGGTGCCCAAAGTGTTTTTCACTTCCTGCCCTAATCCAGCCTCTTCAGAAGCCAGTTGGGTACTGACTGGCCTGCTAACTTGAGTGCCTATCCCAGTGTGACTGCCCCTTCCTCATCATCTCTGTGTTCTCTTCCAAGTGATAAGACAAAAGCAGAGATGTGGGTGCAGTCGCTGGGCTGCAGGTTTAATTGCTCTAATTTAGACAAGCCCCTGGATGTGCATGTATCCCACACACACTATCTCCAAACCTGATTTTTACACTGAAACGTGTGAACAAGAAACACAGGGAGCACAGATGCCTTGTCCAGCCATTTCTTGTGTCTTGCTTGGCTCTGGGGAGTCTGCCCAGGTCTCTTCTGGTTGCATTTTGTGCTGTTTTGTGGCTAATTTCTCCTGGATGGTGTCTCTCCCAATGCCAAATCACTGCCCCTGAGTTTTGTAAAATTGCTCTGCTTCCTAGGGGATATGAATTTCCCAGCCTTGACAGATATTCTAGCCTTCCTACAGGCTCAGAAGATGCTAGCACTGTAGCACATGGGAAGAATTCCTTCTCAGTGGATCCTGTCCTGCCGGTGCAGAGTCACTTGTTAAGGACAATAGCTGTTGGCAGAGCATTAATGTGACAGAATTGCTTGTGCCAAGGAAAGCAAACTCTTTTGTGGTTTATGCAATGTTTCACTGGCCTGTCAGTTTGACATCACCATTGATGGCAAACTGAGAACTGCCTTTCACTCTTGGTAGAGGAAAAAAAAAAAAGACTACTCAGCAAAATGGTTAACAGGCTTTGCTGAACCCCCGGAGCAACAGAAGCAGGTTGAGTAGATGTGTGGGGGCTTGGGTTTGTGTGTGTCTTTCAACAACTACCCTCTGTGCTGGAGGAGCCCTGCACATTAGGCAAAAAAAGGTTTACCCTCTAAAAAACAGAAGGTTGGAGTGAGGTTCACTTTACACTGGCTTCTGAGAAAACTTGGAGATGAGGCTGATTGCACGAAACAAAGAGTCTTTCAACTTCAGAGATGTTTGACTACAGGGCCATCTTTGTACTTGGAAATTGTGCCTGTTTGTTGTTCTAGGGATCATGGGATTATCTAAATTGGCTTTAAGAAGCTGACTTGCTTTTGCACAAGAGATCTCCTGGCATTTAAGAAACTAAATGGACAGTTGCAGCTGAGGTCCATGAAGTTTCAATTACTCCTTCAGATGTCTGAGTTAGGAAGAAAAAGTGCCTATTGATTCTCATCCTGTCATTCATTCCTTCACAGACGTACCCGTGCATGCTTGAAGAAAGGCTGTGTCTGGAAGGCTAAATGTCTGTAATTATTTTAATTCACAGAAGGAAAGAGTCGTGTGGCTGTGAGCACACAGAGGTGGTATCAGTGACTTATCTCACCTGACATCACAACCTGATATACAAAGATGGCTCTTATCTCTAGACACTTGCCACTTCAGAACTTCCCTTCTTGCTCTCACACTCCTCAATGCTGCAAAATCTTAAAAACAAGCCTGCTTCCTCCCTGCTTACACATGCACTGAAAAAGATAAGGCAAATTCATGGCACTTTGTTTCTAAATGGGGATGTCCACGCTGGTTCATTGTGATCCAGTTAATCCATTTTACCTTTGCACCTTTACATCAGAAGGCTCTTTCTGAGACTCCTAGGGAAGCCAGGTGAGGCCAAGTGTCAGCTGAGTCTTTCAAGGCTGCTGCTGCACAGCACCCCCCTGCATGGTACCCCAACAGCCAAGCAGAGCCTGAACATGATGCTGTGTCTCATCAGGGGACAAACTGCTTCCAAATACATGGAAGACCACTTGCCACCAAAGGATTATGGACATGCCCCATCTGCTTCTAGAAACCAGCTGAAATGGCACATGCAGACTGTGCATATTCTCTTCCCTTCCCCCTGCAATGCCTCTTGTTTTTCACACCTCTACTGTCAATGGGCTCAATGCATGAAGAGAGTTGCCACCTCCCCTCCACCACCCACAAGCAACCCTCTCTCAAACACTCTGCAGGGTGAATAACAAGGTGGTTTCAAAGGAAGAAAATAAAAAGTTTCTCTACCTTCCAATATATTTTTATTATTCCATTGCCAAACCAGTTTTTCTGGATATTTGGTACAAAAAGGGAGATGTATAGTTATAAAGAGGACTCACTGTGACCAGCAGGTGTTTGTGCCTCTTGGGTGCAGGTGTACTGAGAGACTTTGAGTTCAGAAAGCATGAAACATCCTCCACCCTTGCTTAAGGCATTGTTCTTCATTGGGTGACTTTGCTTTTATAATCATCAAGTGTACACATGACTCTGCTCCTCTGATTGACTTATGGCTGATGAGCAGTGGCTGCCTAGGGGATGGAGCCCTAACTAAGGGGAGGAAGCTTTGTAGCCTCTATAAAATAATGCACAGGACATCCAAAAAGCTGATACAAAGGGTGAAAGAAGGTGATTTTGTGCTAAGAGCCAAGAGCTTCTGGAATGGGAGAAGCTGGGACTACCAGTTATGGGTGTTCTGCACTCGGGGGGGGGTCAGGGATGTGATTCAGTTCAGATCTGTTTTACATGATTTTAAAAATGCTTTTCACTAGAGGTGGAGTCTGTAAGGCACAGATTTTGGAAACTGCATTGTTTGGCTTTAGTGTCCAAATGGGATGTGTGAGGGTTTCTGCTCCTTGTCATTTGGCATCCAAACAAGCAGCCAGCATTATTGTAACTCCCAGTCTAATTGTGTGAGTGCCTCTTAAATAAATGCCTGTCTTCCCTCAGAGCAAGGATCAGGCAGGACCCTGGGTCTGACCCATGAACAGCAGGGAGGGGCAAGGGAAAATGAGCAGCTTCCTTGCTCTTTACTTTCTTTGTGGTGAGTCTGCTCATAGGAGATTATGTCTATTTGTGATAATGAGCAGCTTCCTTGCTCTTTACTTTCTTTTATGTCTATTTGTGACTTTGTTCTCTTCTCCTGTAAGTATTTGTGCAAGTCCTTGTTGTAAGCTTGTGCAATGCCTTCAGACCATGCATCACAGCTGTATTTTGGTTGTATGTGTAACTGGAAATGGCTCCATTGAAACCTTGAAGCAGGAATAACTCAGTACCATAATCCCAAAGATCCTGTGTTCTTTTTAGGGGCAAATCCAATTAGGGCTACTGGTTTCATTAGTGCTGGTAGCTCATGCCTGCTACCCCTTCAGCAGAGCCTGCAGGAGGCATCTGTGTTTAATCCTGAACTGGGAGAGATTTGACTGAACTGCCCTGCACTAAGTACTGGGAACTGCTGGGCTTGGCCAGGAAGCAGCTGAAGGTTGTGTGGAATGTTCTGTTTTTCATGGAAGGGATGAGGAAGCAGCCATCAGCAGAGGTAATAAAATAAACTAATGACCAGAAAACCCTAGAGAACATGTGTACTAACCCAGATGTTGGCTCGGGCTTTACTATGACCCTGAATTAGGCAGTCATTCTATTGGGGGTTGCACTGCACCACGAGCTGAGGTGACACCCAAGCCACATAGGATGACTTGTGCTGCAGAGCAGGGTCCCTGCTCATGCTGATAAGCAATTGCAGCCTCCAGCTAGTGTTTGTGCTGCAACTTATCTCTGGCAGAGGGACAGCTAGACTGTACTTAACACAAGGTGGAGATTTCCCTGAAGGACTTCTGTAAGGAGGGAGCAAACGACTTGTACTTCAAAGTAACAGCGCTGTAGGAACAGAGCTCAGAGAGGCAGGTAGTCACACCTTTGATGTGTCCTTATCTTATCAGGATATGCAGATATAAGGCCTCTGAAGAGGCTGGCCAAGTGGCAAGTTGTTGGTTGTGTAAAGTGGATGGGCCTTCGTTACTTAAGTGAGCAAGTCCTGGAGGACTTTAATCCTAGAGCATTACAAAAATAAATTGACGCTGCAAAGCGTGAACTGTAAGTGTCCCCATAAAGCAGCAGGTGTCAGCAGATGGGGCAAAGGCCTGGGTGGGGATACACACAGCACGTTGAACCCCTGGGGATGCTGCAAGTTCTCCCAGCTTCTGAGGTTTGAGGTCACCATCTCCAAACTCAGGTGGCTGCTCTTTGTAAACAAGAGCCTCATCCCCTTGCTTCAGTTATTACAGAAGAGCTCTGTGGCAGAAGAGCTTCTGTGGGGAAGAAAAGAACAGTTTCCCACACTGCCTGTCAGCCAAGAGCCTGGATTGTGCTGTGCTGGAATAGAGCAAAGCACTCTGTGATTTTCAGTACAGGGAGGCTCAGCTTTTGGCTTCATGAGGCACTTGTGTCTGTTGGCTTGTTTCACCCCTCCAGAGAAGTGATTAATGGGGCAATAACCACTGGCAGGCTCGAAGGCTTTACCCTTTGGTTTTTCCTCTTTTTTTCTACCTGTTTAGCAGCTGAACCAAGGAGGTTCTGCCTACCTGTGTTGCTTGGTGATGTTGTCACCCTTAATCTGTTACAGGCTGTACCTGTGCCACCCCTGGGAATGGCTGGGAGACAAAATGGGCCTTGGAGCAGCATCACACAAAGTTGCCCTATCCAGGCTGAGACATTTCCCAGAAAGAGACATGGCACACATTTGAGGTTTCTTCTGAGCACTTGAAGCACCTTCTGAGATGGTGACTCTAAGCTTAGGGATGGACATCATGAGCTATTTTGCCACAGAAGCATGGTGTCAGCAGTATAACTTCAACAGATAGCATTGAGGACTTGGCAGCCTGATCTGGGAAGTGCTGTGACTTGCCTTCAGACCTTCTACTTGTGCAAAAAAGGACAACTCAGCAGAGCACTCAGGAAAAGAGAATATCCTGGTTATCTACGTTCTTTTAGATCAGCTTAATCTTTCAAGTGCCCTTTCAAGATAACCCAAGTGACTCTTGAAACAACTATGTGATCACCTCTTGAGCATGTAGTGCTTTCTCTGGCTGCCTTGACCTTTGGCAGCTGAACTGGGCTGGCAGCTCTCAGTTCTCTTGGGCTCTGTCTTCTCCATGAATCACTAAGCCCAAGCAGTCACAGTTAGATGGGGAGTCAAGAGCAGAGGGAAAGGCTTGATACCTGCAGTGCAAGGTACAGAATCCCTGCCTCAGAGCCTCTCATTTTAAAGCTTCTCATTTCTATCAGCTCGGGCTGTCAAAGAGCTTCAATAATTTACGTTTCTTCCTTTCAATTGTAAGGGAAAAGACCTTCCCTGACAGTTTCCTGAAGCAGTGAGCTCAGTACAGGCTGAGGGGCACGGCACTTGAGTGGTTAACAGCCTTGTTTTCCCATCTGCATGGGAAAATGACTGTTCCTCCACAGCTAAGGCCCTGTGAAACAGGCTGCTGTCCTTCCTGACTCTCTGCATCCGGCGGTGACTTCCTCCCTCCAGATAAAGTGAAGTTTTTCTATAGAACTCTTGGTAACTGGAGGAACAAGCAAGAGAGGCAGTCATGAGATCTGCTGGTATGGGCATGCCTTCCCTCACCAGTGCCCACAAGAACAATTTCTGCTCCTAAAGGGGAAACTGAAGTCTGGGTCACCCAGTTCTGAGTTCTTGCACACAAGGCTGCAATGCAAGAAATCTTAAACAAGTATTTGCATGCAATTATATAGAAATGTTAACACTGCTGCCTCAGATTTGGTTTGTATACTGGTGCTGAGGTTAGTAAATTAAGACTTTTAGGGCTCATGTTCTGCTTGTTATATGTGGATGTTGTGACATGTTTTATAGTCCTTAAAATGCACTGCTTTAACCACATATATAAGCACAAATTACATGTACATGAACTGTGCTCTTAGCTTCTTGTCCTATTGTTTGGTCACGAGTCAAAGATCAGGGTTCTGGATGGTGGTAAAAGTTCAGCTTTAAATTATGCTCTGGAAGACTTTCCTATCTGTGTGTGGCTATCTGGGGGTGTTTCAGCACTAGGTCAAGGACATGGGCTTTTAATTACAGAAGGGAAGAAAATGAAAAGGCAAACAGTTTCAAAATGCTATTATAAACCCAAGTAAGATTATCTGGAAAATGTTTTTTTTTTAGTTGCTTTGCTGTGGTAGTGGCTTGGGCTGTCTGAACCTTCACAACTGCCTTTGGTGACCCAGATAGCTGGAACCAATTGCCAATCCTGTGCATTTAAGTCTCCATCTCCCACAGAGGAAAAAAAAATATTGTCTCTAGTGATGTTCCATGTCCTCACATTTTTCCCAATACTTTTGCTGTAGCTGCAATCACAGGCCCAAGCCCCTTAGCTGCCATGGGAAGAGGTGTGTTGGTTTTTGCATTTTGGATCCCAGTTGTGGTTTACCTGGATTAACTTTGTCATTGCTGCAGGCCCATTCTCTACAAACACACTGTGGTTCACAGGAAAGGTGCCCAAGATGGGAAAGAGGTTCTGAAACCACCCTCTTGACACATCAGTGAAGTTAACAAGCTCCTGTTTGGACAGACTTCATCTTATACTGATGCCTTTATGAACAAGACTTTAGGCTTCAGGAAGCTGGGATTTGCAGTTTGGTTCTGTATTGCTAGGACCCCTTGGGTTCTCCTTGCAGATCTGTGACAGATTTTAGGTCACTTAATATCAGTCTGATTCAGCCACCTCTTCTTTGTGAAGAACACCAGCTCCTTGAGACAGGTGTTTCTTCTGCTGTGACAGAGCCTCAAGTGTCCTTCTAAAGCAGTAAGTTGTCTTGAAAAAGGTAATGTAAAAGAAAAGAGGGTGTCAGTCACTTAGTGGCATTCTGGTATTATTTTTCTGTGTCTGTTCAACAGAAAATGAGTGGCTTTGTTGTGATGACAGAGTGCTCTCATACTCCTTTTCTGAGATTGGGTATTGAGAGCTGTACATGACATTTGGTGTTGTGCAGTAGATGATCCATACCTGCTGCACCAGTTCCTAAGTAAGACAAATAAGTAATTAGGTAGGAAATAGCTCTGAGGTTCCTATGGCTGTGCTCCAATATTATTCTCCAGCATTTTACAAGCTGAGAGCACTTTAGGAGGGTCCATGAAAGGGCCTCTCTCTCCACTGCTCCCAATAATAACATAAATGCAGGAGCTTTATGTCTTTGAGACACCTGTCAAGAGTGAGTTCACCTTTCAAACCATGCTTCATAGGTATCTTACCTCTGCTGGCAGTCAAGGTAGGGACTTTGGTTAGGTCAGTGTCAATCCAAAATGGGAAGGAAGCCAACAGGCAGCTTGCACTTGCTCTTCATGTCCCAGAGCAAACTGGATTTGTAAGTTACTGAAGAGGGAGGGGGAGGAGGTAAGAAATGAAAACAGCTCTAACCAGCTGGAACTAGATCTCTGCTAGCTGGACAGTTACAATTTGTCAAACAGAAACAATGCCTAACTGTTTGCCTTGCAAGTAAACATGACTGGAACAAAGCCTCAGCTGTATGTGTGTGTGCTTGTGAACCTCCTTGCACGCACTTGCTGGCTGTCCACGTGCTGGTCAGTGTTTGGCTTGTACAAAGACAAAAGGAGAGGGATGGGCAGGCAGTGACAGGCAAACACAACCCTTCCATGCACTGGGAGACCTACAGTTTGTCTATGCTGGGCCTCTGCTGTGCCTCTGGTGTGTCTGAAAGGTTTCTGTTTGTAGTTCCACGTGGCAAAAACAACTGCCACAGCTTCCCAAGACGGAGTGGAAATCGTTAGCAGTAAATGGGAATATAATCCAAGAGCCAATAGTTAAAATAATAATCCTGTCTACCCTAAATTGAGAAATTACTGACATATAAATGGCCAGTTAGATAAACTGCCTTTTAATCTAACAAAAAAAACAAAAAAAAAAAAAAAGAGCATTATTTTGGCAAAGACAGCATAAAGGGAAAACAAGTGCAACACTGGGTGTAGCTGTTGTAGTTCTGTGAGGCACTTTTCCAGTTCTACTCAATCTCAGACTAACAGTAGCAGTAGATGACCTTAAGCTAGTGTTTCTGCTAGCATAGTCCCTACCTGACAGCTGTGGGGATCCTGTTTATTTTAATATATTGACACTAGAAAATAACAGCACTGAGGAGGTCACAGCCAGATGCCAGAAAGGAAAGGGTCCAGCATCACATAACCAGTCTGTCAGCACTCCCAGGCCTCATGTTTGCTACAAAGGAAGGAATCCTCCCCTGCCTGGTTTATCAGCTGTAGCACCTCTGTCCCTGGCCTAAAATTAAGGGCAGTCTACTTCAGGTCGTTCCAGTGCATCTGGGCAGAATAATTTTCAGGACCAAACCCTACTGGGTACGTACAAACTCTGGGTTTGTACATCAGTATTTGCAAGGCTGATGTTCCAAAGAATTTGTCTCTGCATGTCAGCCTTGCCCAACATTAGTGTTGCTCGTTGAGAGACCAGACTGGCAGTTGTTGCTGCTTGTGCCCCTTTCCCTGTCACTGTTGCCTGGTGGGACTGGTCAAGTCCCTTCAGTCATCTTGGCTTCTGCACCTGCGAAAGGAGTGTCATTGATCCTATTCTTTTCCCCTCCTAAAAACATGATTCTATGTTAGGACCAGCTACAATTACCTCACAGAGCTCTACAATCAAAAGCTGCCCTAGTGAGGTGTAGGAGCAGAGCTAATTTGGTTACTAACATGGTCATTAGCACTGCATGGTGAGAGAGGGTGCAATGATGAAACAGAGCTCTACAATCAAAAGCTGCCCTAGTGGATGATGAGTTGCTACCCATGCACCCCTACTCTGCAGGCACTGCAGCACTGCTCAGCTGCCTGCAGCATTGCCCAGCAGGCTGGGAAGTAACTCTGCTGCCTGAGTAGTCTGAACTTGCCCTTCAATTTTGTACTAGGGAACATCTCAACCGCCTATCTTCGGCTAGGGAGGCATAGAGCCAGGGTTGCAGTTAGAGAATCCACTCCTCTGTGTCATCTCTCTTGGTTCACAACACAGCGACTCAGTTCTGATCCTGAAAGCTGGATGCAGTGAGGTTGATGCTTTCTTTCCCAGTGTCGTTTTCAGCTGTGGAGTCTCAGAACAGGAACAATATGTGACTCGTTTGTCACTGCTCGTAGCGATGGGAGGAAGAATGAGGGGAATGTGTCCCATGGTGCCAGAGTGAACTGGAAACAGAACAGTGAAGTTCTGGTGAAATGAGATAAATTAGGCTCATTAACCTGTTCACTTAATTAAAATTATTTTCTTTGTGTCAGTTTGTCCAGGTTATATTATGTGAGAGGGGAAGAACTGATGTATGCCTAGGAGCATCTGGAAAACTATGACATTAGGGAGGAAAAAGAGTCAGGCAGTGGTGCAGTGTAGGACAGGGAACAGGAACACTGGAGTAGGAAAAAGAAATACTAGGAGTGATGGAGATGGGATGCTCAGTTCAGTTTACTTGCAGACAGTGAAGGATTTCTCATCCAGGGAAGGGCAAGACGACTTGATGCTTCAATCTGGATGCCACACTGAGAACAACATGCAAAGGAATTGCTTTCCCTGTAGGTGCAGGGACAAGCTGTGGGATTAAGTCCTTGCAAATGGAGCATTAAAATCCTCCTTCATTTTCTGTCTGCTTTCCAAGGTCCTTGAGGAAGCTGAAGCACTACGTTGTCTAGTTACACCTTAGCTACACTGGGCTCTTAGAGCCTTTCAGTGCTGGGCTCTCTGCTACAACAAAGGGCTCCTCCTTTCAGTTTGTTCTGACCACAGAAGACGATGTCAAATGGCAGCATATCCTTGGCTCACAGTTCTTGGCAAACCAGCCCTGGGTCTGATTAGCCTTTAACTTCACTTATCTGCTTAACAGCCCAGCTCTCTGAAGTGAGAGATTGGCACTGGCGCCAGCGGCTCAAGAAGGTGACGCCTTACGAGTCTATATCCAAAAGGTTTCCTTTAGGGGTGTAAGGAAAGCACTTCACAAAAGCTGAAGAATTGAATGGCTCATTTTCTGATGTGCATGGGGCTAAGCTTGCCAACATCCAAAGGCAAGTGGGGTTTTTGAAGCTCCATGTGATGAAACAAAAGCCTGGGAGCATTTAAATAGCCAAGGGTATGTTTCAATGGGGTACAAAAAGTTCCCAGCACAAATGCACTAACCAGACACCCAAGATTAGTATCTCAGACTTCAGGAGATGCAGCTACAGTGCTCATGCAATGAAGGAGTAGTCTTTGATCCACCTGACAAGAGGTCCTTCACAGTGTACTTCACTACCTTCCCCTTAGGACAGCCCAATCCTTTAAGGCATGACATCCCTTTCCCAGCCTGAGCGTTGCAGCTCTGGAGTCGTGCGAGTTGGGGATTTTGCTCAACTGATCGTGGTAGAAGAAGCGAAAAGCTTTTGGAAACTTCTAAATTAGAAGAGGTAATTGTGTCAGAAACAGGGCATTGCCAGGCTCCAGGCATTGAGGGGAGGACAGGGGAGGAGGGGGACATGGAGACAGAGCACAATGGCAGTTAGTGGTGAGTCCTCGTGTGGAGCAAGACTGTCTCCTGGCAACGCGTGGCAATCGCTGGGTGGAGAGAAAGGAGGTTGAATGGGGTGCCAGGGTCCATTTTGAGTGGTTTTTGGAGCAATTTGCTGTTCACTTATTGCAGACCTGCCTGGTTTATTAATAATGCTTCCTTCTGATGTAATCCTCACTGCTACAGAAGCACTGACAAGGAGTGTATGTAGGGCACAGATCTGCCCGTCGAAGGGTTGGGCAGTGCTTTTGCTTGGCACCCTTCTGGACCTGTTCCTTGGCCCTGACATTTTGTTGCCAAGCACTTGGTTGCCATGCCAACTTTTCAGCATTAAATCATAATCTAAGCACCAGCAGGAGGCCAAAAGCCTTTTTAGGTCTAGCTCCTGTTCTATCCCTGTTGATGATCTAACTGGTTGTGTGGGCAGGATTGTCTGGACGCTTGGACGGCTTGTCAGCAATCGCCCAGATGAAAACTCACCCGTGGGGAAATGACAGTTCCCTTTGGAAATGGGTGCAGAAGTTAATGGGAGTTATGCCTGGAAGATTTCTGACTTCCCAGCTCTGCCACCTGTCTGAAATCAAGCTTTCTGTCATGCAGCTCACAGTGCTCCACTGACAGGAGCTGCTGAAGAGTGCCAGGGCAGCGCTGCTGCTCAAAGCCTGCTCAGATGCTGAGGAGCTAGGAAAGGCCTCCAGTTTCCAGGGTTCATTAATGCATGATTAGCATTAAGCTACTGCCTGGATTCCCTCAGACTAAGACTATTCCTGGATAATTGAAGGTAGACCTCAGATTAGCAGGATCAAGGTCTCAAAACAAGAAAAACTCCGTGGATAAGGATCATGAAAATGTTGAAATACGTTGAGTGCACCGAGTTAGGGTTAAGGATCCCAAGTAAGTTTGTGTGTGATTCTGTGCACTTTTTTCATTTGGCACGAAGGGGCAACGTGTGCCTGTTGCAGTCCAGTTGATGGTGTTTGTGACCACCTCCCAGGCTATGTGCCTACACCTGACCTTCTGCTACACCTCATGCTGCCATTTCCAGAAGCTCAGAGCAGGGACAAAGCACCCAGGCTGCTTTATGCTACAAATCATTTCACTTGCATGATCTGGCGTGGTGGAAAGCGATGGAGAATCTGGCCCTTGTGCTGCAGAGAATAATGATCTTTTCTTCTGTTCTCTTGTCTGAAATGTCATCTTGGATGTAAATAGAGAATGAGAGAAAGAAAAGGACTGATGAATATGTAGGACAGGAGGGTTAAGTGAGTGCATGTCAGATGTTGCCACTCTGATCCGATTAATTTTTATGTCTCTGCCCTTGTACAAATGACTATACAAAGAATAAGACACAGGAGTAAGGGACAAACCTGTTAAATGCAGATACTCATGGAAGCCTAATATTTAAGGTCAAGTGCAAACTGATCACTTTTGCACCTGTCCTGCTGCCTTGGGCTGGTGAATTCATGCCATGTTTACAACTAATACCATACTTAACTTGCTTAACTCTCCAATTCTGTTCAGGAATAAGCTTGCAACTGCTGCACTGAAACACAGAACTGTACTGCAGGCATCAAGTGAAAGGGAGCCCAACACTGCATCTTTTCTAAATGGCACCTTTTGTTCCAAGTATTGGAAAGTGAAAGGCCTCTGTTTGCCCCTAAAAAGGGAATAATCAGGAGTCATGCAACATGCGAGATCCTCTAAAGGACATAATTCCCACAGTGGGCATAGTTTTTTTAAAAACAAATACTGGGGCAGTTCATAGGAGCTCTGGTTGTGAACTAGGACCCATTGTACTGGCTGCTATCCTAACACAGAATAAAGACTGTGCTTTGAGTGTCCAAATCTGGTTTTGAAGTTAAAAATACCTATTCAAAAGTCCCAAAGATGCTCCCACTTAAAAACACATGTTCTTAAAGAAAGTAATAATTATGTGGTGGATGTTAACTGTAAAGGCACATGCTGGGAAGCTCTGATTTCATGCTCTCTAAATAGTTCAGTAGCATGGACATGGTTTGTTCCTTTCAAAACCAGAAAGTCTGGTGAAGCCTAAGTAGTAAAAGGATTTGGTAGTTTGATCATAACTGCAAGTGAAAGCTTGTATGCTAGTGGCACATGTATTTTTATCTCCCTCAGCTTTCATCTATGATGTACAAAGGGTGTCAAGCAAAATCAAAATTTCTGTTTGACTCTGTATTCCACCTGTATTTTTATACTATTTATCTCAATATATTTCACTGAATACTGAATAACATATTGGATTGCACTGCTTTCCCACGTTAGGTAGGCCTTGAACAGTTTATGAATCAGCTGGGAGCTTAAGTCAGGGCAGCTGATGCAAGGTGACTAACAGGTGTATCCCATACCATAATCATCACATTCATTATAAAGGGGAAGGCTCCCTGAAAACAGGGAGTTCCTGTTTGTGTTGTGTATCTTTTTCTTCCTGCTGTTGAGGATTGGGTTGAGTGTAACTGTCTATACTTTATATTGGTTTTTGTGTTAGTTATGCTTTATTACATGTGTTTTCATTTTAACCTGCAAGTCTTTGCTCCTTTTCTTGATTCCTCTTCTTGGCCAAGGAAGGGCCCTTGGGTGACTGAGCAACTGCTGCAGTTTAGCCCCAGATGGGGGCTGAATGTTGACATGGATGTTCTTTTCAATGAAGTACATAGTTTTCTATGACCTGAGTTAAGGGGGTCTTTGGCTTCAAATGCTTTAAGTCATAATTGCCAGCCCTTCCATATTGTATTGTCCTTTGGTGCTTGGCTCTTGTCTTACAGCCCAACCTTCTGTGCTAATGCAGTGACAGTAAAATCATAATTACTGTGTTAAAAAGAGTAAGGGGAAAAGCTTCAGAAATGTGGCTGATGCATACCTTCAGGGCTCAGGAATTGGAAGGGTACCAGAGGGGAAAAACTACTGGTTTTTTACTAATGCTGTTTGACTGTTGTCTTCAATGATTGTGCTCTGAAAGGTTGATGTTGGCAGTGTATGAATGCCAGCCCCTGGAAGAGGCCACTTGGAGCTTGGCCACAGCTTTTGGCATTGCAGAGCCAGGCCTTGGTGATTGCTGATTCTCCAGGACAAGGTTTCCTACCTGACTTTGTTAATTACTCTTTAGCTGTTGTGCAACTTAATATGGTACTGAAAATACAGTGAGAGATCAGAGGGAATACCTGTAACATGGCAAAGAGTAACCTCTGTCTGGACTGGTATGTGTACATTAGAGATCACATTCCAGTGTTTATTTCCACTCTTCCTCATTTTCATGGCACCCAGGAGAAGGTTTGTGCAGCCCCTAAAGCCCAAGAGCAGTCTGGATTACTCAACCCTGATTTGTGTCAGGGGATCATTTCTAGCAGTGTGCTGGGCAAATATGCAGCTGTGGTTCTGTGGAGCTCCCAGGCTGAAGCAGCACAAGGGAAATGAACAATTTCAGTTCCATGACTGGTCAAAGGCACAGCTGGCAGTGTGAGGGTCTCCTCACTTGCAGACCTTGTCTCTTGCTTAGTGCTGCTGCTTTTGAGTCAGGGCTCCAGTGAGCTTAAACAGAAGTACTGCAATGAAGAGGTAGATAACTGTGGTGAGGTAGTTGTGGGGGGGTTTCTCACTGTACAGAAAAAGAAATGTCACCAAGAAAAAATTCCACCAGAGGAAAAAAGGAAGTGAGAAGGAGATTGCCTTCATGCAGCAGCTCTGCTGCTCTGTTTTGCAGAGATGTTGGCATGATTACAGAAGTGTAAGGAGGATCAAAGAGGCAGTCTTGCAGATGACAGCAGCTCTTGCCAAATCCTACTTCTTTATACCCTTTGCTTCAGGGAACTCTGACAGCAGTGCTAAAGCTCTCTACTTATCAGGTGGTAGGTTAAAGGAAAACTTGTCTTGCAGGCTTCATGCTGTAAATGTAAATGCTTTATTTGCCTGTGGTGTGTACCTTAAAGATGATATACTTTCCTACATATGATTACAGGGACAATTTGCATAATTTTTCCTGGAAGATTAGGGCCCCTGGACATGAGGCCTTCAGGAGAAAGAGAAAGACAAAGGAGGTTACAGGAGGCAGAACTGTCCTGTGGGACTGGGCTATTTGAATGGCTGGTCATTGGTGGTCCATTTCTAATGCTGAGCCTCAAGACTAACTCCCAAGTCTCATGGGGGCACATCCAGGCAGAACTGCTACAAGCTTTAGCTAAGTTATCCTAATCCTTGGTGTATAAATCAAAGCATGAACAGAAATGCCATATCCATATGGAATCGTGGCTAACCTGGATATGGGTTAGTATCTTCTTGGGTGGAGGAGATGACTGCAACTGGTTAGCCCCCCACCCTGGCATGGCTGGGAAGGCCTCAAGCAAACCAGCCCTAGGAGTTAGCAGCAGTGCTACCCCTTGCATCACTAAGAGGTGATTCAGTACCACGTGGGGGAAGGTGGTTTCTGCTGTCACAAAGCAGTTGAGCTACATGGGATGGGATGTTTTTTGTGTGGTAGGGCAATGTGGCTGAAGGACTGTCTCTAGCTGGTTACACTGTGCAGTGAGCTCTAGAAGCCCTTTTGTTGCATCCATATTGTTCAGAGGTGCTCCCTGCTGTCTGTGTAGCAGCTGTCCATCTAGCAGGCACCAGAGACAGCCTGACCACAGAACCCAGTGGCTTCCAGAGTAGGAGCAGAAACATTGAAAACCACCAACAGATTCTCAGTGATACCCACTTAGCAAAGAGGAAGCTCTAGCTCTGTCAGCCCAGGCAGTAAGGAAGTCTGTTTTTCAGCCCTTGCAGAATGTTGTGTAACCCTGGATCTGATGGATTCTGACTATTTCAACACACAAGGCTTAATTCTAGCCTGATGTAGAAGCAGTAAATTGCAAAGCCTAGCAAGCTGTCAAGGACTGTATGGTATATGGAACCTGTCAGACCCTCTACAGGTGGTGTTTGTGGGATAGGTAGGGTAGAAGAAAGGAGGAACTGGTGCTGCTCACCATTCTCAGTATTTCCTCTAGACTACAGTGTAAGTCTCAAAAGGATCTTACAAGCTCATCCTATTTTTTCTCCTACCCCCAAGCAGGATTAACTACACCTGTCAGGAAAATTTCCCTGTACTGGGATCATAATCATCTACCCAAACAACTCATTCAATACTTAATTCTCCTTGAAGCTACAAAATCTGTCCTAACCTAAAATTTGTTTAACCTGAATTTCATTTGGTATAATTTAGGTCCACCTTTGCCTTGATTAAAGGGAACATGGCTGCACAGACTGTCACCTTCCCATCTGCTATTTGTATCTAGTAGTGTACTGGTTCTTGTCTTCTCTGGGCTAAAACATTCCTTCCACTTAATCTTTACTCACAGGCCATGTCATTTCTGGACTTCTGATGGTTCTCAGAGACATTCTCTGGAGTTGGTGCTGTTTGCCCACTCCCTGTTTTGAAGTGCAGGGTGCTTTCCAGTGCCTGAAGGGGGCCTACAGGAAAGCTGGGCAGGGATTTGGACAAGGGCAGGGAGTGAGAGGGCAAGAGGGAATCGATTAAAACTGGAAGAGGGGAGATTTTGGTTGAATATTAGGAAGAAATTCTGTGCTGTGAGGGTGGTGAGACCCTGGCCCGGGCTGCCCAGGGAAGCTGTGGCTGCCCCATCCCTGGCAGTGCTGAAGGGCAGGTTGGATGGGGCTTGGAGCAGCCTGGGCTGGTGGGAGGTGTCCCTGTCCATGCAGGGGGGTTGGATCTAGATGATCTTGAAGGTCCCTTCCAACTCTGACCATTCTATGACACTTGGGCACAGCACTCCTGTGGATATGGAATAGAAGGGAAGTTTTACTTAACATCTCTTGCATCCCCAATTTGTGCCTGCCCCTTGTCAAAACCACATGATCCAGCTGACTTGGGTTCAGTCTATGATCTTCTGGAGTCCCTTGAGCCTTTGCTGCAGAACAGTGGGGTGACTGGTTGCCTCCCTTCCCCTGCTACAGTGCAGTCAGCACTTGCCTCTTGTCTGTACCCAGCTGCATTCTTGTTTTTCAAGTCACACTTAAATCTAGTTCTGTTCCATGGTATGTCCAGGCCTCCTGGCTCAGTGTCATGTTTCAGAGGCATGATCTCTTTTTTTTCATTAGAAGTATCATTCAGATTTTCTGTGGAAATATTTAACAGCATTGGGAAAATACTCAAACTTGCAAAAGATACTTTTCCATCTGGACAGTGGATTATTAACAACTAGAACTTTCTAGCAGTTTTCACACTTCCACGGGAGTATTTTCCCATATAGTGCTTCTTTTGCTTCTTCAAAACATGACAGCTGGGTCCCAGGCTGGAAAGGGAATGCTGCCCTGTCCCCACTTATCTGTACCCTCTCTGTGGAGTTCCCAGGATATGATTTGTAGCAGCTGCTGCTTTCCAGGCAGCACTGTGCTGATTGACCCTCATGTGTCTAGAGACTTCAACCTGTCAGGATTTTCCTGAGGTGCAAAACAGGAAAACAGTTGCTTGGAGAGTTGTGGTTCTCCCAGCTATTCATATCCTGACTAAACCTGACGGTTGTTTTTTGAGGTTAGGAGAAGGTACTTCTTGGTGTTGTGCAATAGGACTGTGAAGTCATCTTTAAAGGTGGGTTTGCTATCATGCAGTGTGCTGAGCCAGCCTGCTCTTCCTTCTCTAGAGATATGAGTGAGTACAGATGTTATAGGATTTCCTGCTGGGCTGTGATACTAGTATTTCTCCTCAGCTTGAAACAAAAACCCTGTGTGACTGCCCAAACTAAAGGAGAAGATGTCATCTTGCAGCATTTCTCAGCAGCTGCATCTGAGACCAGTTTCTTTTGTGGTTGGTGAGCAATGGGTTCAGCATTTCAGACTCCTCAGTTTTTCTTAGCCAGTGTCTTTTGGGTTTCTCTAGAAATGAGTTTCTTTCTCTTGGCAGTTTCACTGAGGAAGAAGACCTTATGTGACTGGTGAAGTGAAGCCTCACACCAGTCCCCTTGGTCTCTGGAGTGGCTCTGGGTATGACCAGGGGACATGTTGGGTCTGTAAGAAATTAATTGCCTGGTACAGATCACTTGTCACAGAAAGCTGTATTACCAAGGGCAGAGCCTGTTTAGTGTGGCTGTGTGGGGAATGAGTTGAGGTTTTTTACCCTTTACCCACACCCATGGAGCAGTCAGGAAGGATTTTATGCTTGTTTTACCTTGTACTGTCAGAATGATCCTCACCTGCAAACTAACTGGCACTAGGCTTATGGCTGGGAGGCACCCCTCTTCTGAACCTTCCCAAGGCTTTGATCCTGGATGCTTAGGGTTGGGTGGAAGAAAATGTGTAACAAAAGTAATCTGCAGTGATGGGCATGTTCCTCAGCTCCATGTTCATCTGTTGCTTTTAAATCCAGGGCTGTGTGTTGCCCTGGGTTTCCCCTCTCTCACTTAACACTGCTGCAGAGATGAGGTACAGAACCGGACTGCTGTCACTTGTCAGGTCTTGCCATATGTTGTTGGAGTGACATGTAGCTCTAGCCTGTGTGGGACCCTGGGACTCTGTCCAGGTCCAGGAGAATTAAAAGGTGGTTATAGGTTTAACTAGTTAATTCCCTTGGAATTATTTTTTCAACCCTCTTGTAGGCAGTGAAGCAGTGCTAGGCTTTCCAGAACACTTTGCTCCAGCTGTGTTTATTGAGTTTATGGAATATAACCCCAGAAGAATCCCTTAGTGTGCTTCACAGTGCTGGGGATCCTTGTTCAGCTGAGCACTGTGTGGTAGGTTGGCCCTTGTGCCAATAAACGTGACAGAGAGGTGATGCAAGCAGCACTAAGTCTGAATGTGCATATAAAGAGCTGCACAACTGAGACCTGGCTCTACTGAGGGAATGTCTTTGACCTTCCTTTGTAACACACTGGGGAGGAAATGTCTGCTCTGGAGCTCAGGGGGCAGGGTGTATCCTCTTGCCCTTGCCCTCCTCTCTATGAAGTCTGTGCTTGTTTGGTCAAATGAACTTGAAAATGACCCGTAGAGAAGGGAAGATACAGCTCTGAGTTCCTAGACTTCTGCACCCCACCCAAATTCTTGCTCAGTTTGCTTTTGTTCATTTCCAGCTCCAGTGAGTAAGGCTATGGTTGACCTTAAACCTCCTCTGAATTAGGGCTGTGGTTTGGAAATTGCTTTAGGATATTCTAAAGTATAGAAGCCAAAATCCAAATAGTTATTTCCAAAGCAACATATGTTGGGTTCAATCTGGTAAGAAAGTGATGATTTGTTATGCCTCTGTTTTGTGTTTTCTTTGATGGTCTTGGAAGTTTCTACCTGTAAGCCTTATAATAATCTTAATTGCTGTCTGCAAGGAGGGAGGTTACTAGATGATTTCCCTGTCCAAGATAAAAGGTATCTGCCTCCCAGGGAAAGGTTCTTTAATTGGAAGGCAGTCAGCTTTGTTACCTAGAGTTGACTGATAATGCCTTTTTTTTTCTGGCAGTAGATGATCTCATGCAGCTTTCACTTCAATTTCTGGAGGGTTTTATGCTTTACAGAGGAAAAAATATCCTTTATGTCAGTTAAAGAATGTGAAGCTACTGAGAGGTGTGGCAGGTTGGTATTATTGACTCTATTACTGTAAACCACAAATCTCATGTGAGCTATTGCTTGTTTGAAATAGCAGCTCTAGAAATCTCATAATTGAGGGAGAATTCTCTGGGGGTTTTTAAATAAGCCTCTCTTTCATGATGGTGAAGAGGAGAAGCTGAAAAAGTGAATCCTAGAAGCACAAATCCAGTAAGCTAAGAAATATTCCTGTCTGAAAAAGAGAAAAATGACTATGGTTTGGGTGGGAGCTGGGGCTCCCTGGCTTGACTTTATGTGGTCTGCATATTTGAATCACTCAGGTGAGGATGTGGGCATCACAGAATGGGAGGAAGAGGCTGATGGTGTAATGTCCTTTCATAAGAACTGGTATTTGCCCTTGGATCAGACCATCAGTGTGCAGCCCAGCTAAGAGCACACTACTTTTTATATTCAAGGGTTATGGCCTTGAGAACAGTCAGAGACCTGAAAAAAAATCTTGTACTCTAGCAGGCAGCAGTGAGGATGTAGAAATCTGCACTTTAAAGCACAGAGATAACAAACTAGTGAAGATAGTAGCATCAAGGTTTTTGATGCAGGGTAATACTTTTTTTAATGAAGAAGTAGCTCCTGAAGTATTTATAAACCCCTTGCTTAAGAAGTCACCAGAGTATAGTGAATTAAACCATCTGTTTGTAATATTTCTGCTCTGCTTCAGCTATCAATGCAGAGAATGTTGTTCATTCCTTAGACACACTTGAGCATCTAAATTACTTGGCTGTGGCTGGGCTCAGAGCTGAGTTACTCCTCTGTGACAGTCCTCTCTCCCACAGTTGCTTCCAGCTGTCACTTGCAGAGAAGGATTTCAATGCCATTTCCAAGCTGATGGGCAGCAGGGGTGGCCAGAGAATATCTATGTCAAAACAAGCTTAAGACTCTATCACGTTCATTTTCTTGTTCACAGTGGGAGCTTTGAGCTGTGCTTTATTGGACAATTTCTCAAAAAGCCTATTTTTAGTCAAGCACTTCTGTGAGATGATTCTGAAATGCAGTTCAGTCCTAAAAGAGTGTGTTTAAAAAAAAAAGGGAGGGGCAGAATCCCACATGGAATCAGTCTTGAGCAGTTCCCTATGTGTCTCCCTCAAACAAATCACAGCAGCTGAGAAGCAGAAAGTTTTATTTTGTTTTTAAGTGTCAACATTGAAAAGTGGAAGCTGACATTTCAGCTGGGTTTTCTTGCACACATCCTGAAGAAGAAAAATCTTCCTGAATTAATTAGCATCTCTCACAGGTGACACATTAGAGGAATAGAATTCTGCCTGCTGTAAATAACAGTGCTGCAACCCATTCCTTGACAATGTGAGATGAAAAAGTCTCTCCTGTTATGATGTTTACTCTTTGGCTCCAAGAGTAGAAGAGAAGTAGGAGACTCTTTCTGAATAGTCAGCAGCCCTGAACACTCACAGGAAAAAAAAATAAACAGCTTCATTCACAGACTCACCCTTGCAGGGTGAAGCTTCCACTCAAAATGGCCTAGAGAACTTCTGAAATGATTTTGTATGAAAGCAGGTGTTAGACTGAAGCTAAAGTCTGTGGCCTAAATAGTTTTTTAATGAGTTTAGCACATTACAACATGGCATGAACAGCTGATGTTTTTGAATGGGACTGAACTCCTTTGCCTCCCACATGTTGTCATTCTAGGAGTTACTTTGGATAAAGCAGTTGCTCTACCTTAAAACTTGCTTCCAAAACCTTATGCCATGTGCAAACTGCCCTAACATGATTGTCCCCTCTGGAGCAGATGCAACACAATTTCCCCATGGAAATGGTGTCTGTTGCATGTTAATGCTTTTTTTTTCACCAGTGTGGGCTTGATTACTGATGGAGGTGAAATGAATTAAACCTTTATAGAGATGTTTCTTTCTGACAGATCACTAGAAAAAGCCTCAAAGGAAAATAATCTGGCCCTATTTCTTTCAGGGTCTTTAAGCTAAGGTAGGAAGCAAATGTTTGTGTTTTTTTTTCTTGTTACAAGGTATAAAACAGTTGTGAATCCTTGCAGGGGATCAAACACCATTATTTACAAAAGAGACTTGCATTGTGTGTCATCAGTGTCTTTGCAGCACTGCCCTAGCTGACTTTCAGTTTATTTTCTGTCCAAATGTGACACATTGATTTGTCCTGCTTGCCTGAACATTTACATTTGCACGTGTTCTATAGCAATTCAGTTTCTCTTCTCTCTCCCTTCCTCCTCTTTCCTTTCAATGCTTCTGAGTTATCTACTCCCTGTCCAAGACTTGCAGAGCAAACTTTTGCAAAACACTCTAATAGAAAAAGGTATCTACAAATGCTGTGGCTCTGCTGCCTTCCCAACTATTACAGCTTTGAGTGCATAAAACTCCCAAATTAGCTGATCAGATGGAGCGTTGCTATTTTTCAGCTGTTTTTGCTGTGTGTCAAGTCTTGACACTGAGCCAGCCTGAATTGGCAGCAGATCTCTGGAATAAGCCATGGGGTAAGCAACAAAACAGCCATTTATCTTTGAAGCAAAAGCACTGAAGATGGAATGTCTGATTCTCTTCTCATTTAAAGCAGGCACAGCTCCTCTGAAATTGAGAACAGAACTGGGGGAGGAAACAACCAAGCTCTTGCACTGTTTGCTTCAGCAAAAGTGAAAAGGCATTTCTGTAAGAGGAAGATCTACTACTTCACTGGGTGGGAGGAGGGAATGTTGAAAAACAAACCCTCAATCTCTTGGAGCTTTAGATGGATTTGTTTTCCAGGTGTATGCTCCCTACACTGCTGGTGTCATTCCATGATCAGTGAGAGCTCGATTTCTAGATTTCTGATAGTGATGCTGACAGTTGGGTTAAGGCAATTTCAGTGCTCCTGATGGCAGGATTTCTTATCTTAAAAGTGACAGGTTTCCATAATTTGCAGAATGGAGTTTATGCTTCTTTTTTTTTTGTGAAGGAGTTTGGATCAGCTTTTCACCTTTTCTTTCCTAATAGCAATCTAGAGGAACTGTGACTTTACTGATGTTTTTCTGGCTTTGTGCTGGTGTGAAATCAGACCTGGTGCTTAAAACCTTCTTGTGTTTAGAAGGGTGCTGTTTTGAAACTGTTTTGAAACGGTCTGATCATGACTGCCAGTCCATACAGTGCGGAAGTGGAAATGCTGAGGAAGTAAAATGAGCTGTTGAATGACATTGATCTCATCAGATCTTAAAGGGAAACCAAGGTTTCAAAAGAGCTGTTTAGAGTAGTGATGACTCAGTAATGCCTGTGATACACAAGTTTTCTAGCACAGGGATGGATCCTATACTTATTCAACCTGTTCTCAAGCACAACTCCTACTGAAGTCAGTAAATGAGACTTGGGAGAGAGGTATTGCTTTCACTGTATAAAGAGACAGTCAGTGTCTGTGCAGGCTTTTTTCCCCACTGTCACCCAGTGAATTAGCAGCAGAGACCATGTAAACTTAGTTTTGTGCCTCAGTAATCTCAGGGCAGCATGTATGTGTATGTTTATATACACAAGTACCTGAGGAAAGGAAAACCCCAAAGGCAATTAAATGAAAGCAGAACAAACTTTTTAGCTTGACTATGCCAGGTATGTTAGATTAAAAATATCAAATATTAATTAAGAGTCTTAAAGCAACTGTTGACTTTTTTGGCCTTTAATATGATTTTTCCCCCCCTTGAGTTAAGGGATATGGATGATAGAACTCTGGTGACAATGCTGTATGTCATTCTTAAAAAAAGAACATAATCTTGTTTCAGTTTTGCATTTTATGGGGAACAGAGCCATGCTTAGAGTTGGTTCCTAGGTGTTATGAAGTGTGCTAAAGCCTGGGTTGTATGATGATTTAATTTTCAGCATGGTTGCTTTGTCAAGTAGATGGCAACCAATATGACTAAGACCAACCACTAATTGGCAAACTAGGCTTTCCAGTGGATAATTGTTTTGCTCATCTCCAAGCATGAAGAAACTAAGGGGTTTTTCTTCCTCTTAATTGCCTTTTTTACAAAAACACACCTATGCCAACTACCAAATGGGACCTGGTATATAAAGAAATGGGGAGGTTTTGCCTGAAAAAAAAACCCAAACACTGCAAGGTGGGCACAAGGAAAAAGACAGGTTTCAAAATGCAATTAAGGAAGGGGAGTAGCAGCAACACATTTTCTTATGTGCTAGTTAAAGAAAACTTATCTCCCACCTGATTGTGGTCTTGGCTTTATTGAGAAGAGCCTTTGCTACAGAGGAAGAAAAGTGATGTAAGCTGAAGGGAAGCAAGTAGGATGAAAAAGGCAGAGAAGACAGATGTGGATTATGCAGTGCATCAGTATTAGGTTATTTTCATTAGGGGATAAAAGAAATGGGCTATTTAAAAAAAAATCCAAGGTTTTTTGTTTAAAAGCATTTGCAGTATGAACTTAAAGAAAATGTGGCTTTTCTATCAAATGATGAGATGTGTGGTTCCCTGGGAGGAAAATCCAGTCCTATCAAAGAAAAGAGGAGTTTTGCTTTGTCTTGTCTAGGCAGCAGGGATGTGTGTGAGCCTCTTCCTGGAGGCAGTTAAGCTGCAACAGCTTCTCAGGTGGAGGTTCTTGGGTTAGGGATGGCTGTCAGCTGAGTTTGTGGTGCAATTACTCTGGGTTGCTGAACTAGCCCAGGTAAAGGACAGTATTTTGCAGGATGAGAATTAGATTCAGGATGTGAAGAGATAGCTATACCTTAAAATGGCATTGCTGTTGGCATTGTTGGTACTGTTAAGCTTAAGTCTCAGTTGGAAATGCCTACTTGACCCTGTAGTTTTAAGCACAGACTAAGCTGGGAAATCAGAGCTTGGTACTCTATTTATACTCTGTGCCTTACAGTACTGAGAAGGAACAATACACATGGTGAAAATTAAAAGGGAATGAGAAGTTCACATGATTTTTAGACCTGTAATTTAGGACTGAGCAGATGTATGAGTTGATGTATATTTACTTAAGTGAGTAAATTTCTTCTGGTTTTGGCTTTGGGGGGGGGAGGAGGGGGTGCTCTTTCCGTGAGGAAGTCTGTGGCTTTCTGCATGTTTCAGTCTTGAGCAAATTTCTTATTTACAATATAAAAATAACTAAGTTGCACATTTTTCATTTTGATGTGAGGGCAAAACTAGTCTTGCTCTGCATGACTAGATCAAGATGGTAATATGCTTCTGTTTTCTGGGCTCATTTTTAGATCAGGTTAAAGAAATTACTTTGCACTATGTTGTGTGTGTTGAAAAAGTATATTATGGACTTATCTCTGTTCCTGTAGCAGTGTTAGTAAAGGGTAAGAGTAATTTTGGCTGTGTCTAGACAGGGGTGTAAAGCACAATGTTGGCATGTGCCATGACAACCTTCCATTTGAAAACATGGTCAGTGAGTGCTTCTGGTGTTGCTACAGAAAATTTATCTATCTGAAAGTTGACAGCAATATTGAGAGAAAAAAGTTTTTAACATGGAGTGCATTCAATATGAAGATAAAAATTAACAAACTGTTTACTTGTTAGCCTTTCCAGGGCTTTCTCTTTCTCTGTATTGTGACTAGAACATCATTTCCATGCCAGGAACAGGCAACTGAGTGATGTCACAGACAAGAGAAAACAGAGTATGTTTTCTTTAAGAAATATTTGGCATGCAAAACAGAAAACCCTCTGTTTGAAAATCTGGCAGCTCACCTTAAGGCATCTTAAAACATGCAAGCAAGCAGATCAGCAACTTCCTGTTGCTGGCAGTGCTGTTGAAGTGTGTTCTACCAGTATGGAGAGCTAATGCAAAGCCCATCTGGAAAGCATGCAACAGCCTCTTCAGAAAGCACTTTGCTTTGGAACAAATCACATCCTACTGCTCTGAAAAGGCAGAGTACCATGACAGCTGTCTTCAGAGATTCTGTTTCTGTGGCAAGAGATGGAAGATCATCTCCTAATGAAGATCATCTCCTAATGAAAACACATGACTCTTCTTTATATTTGCAGGTGTCATGGTGAAGTAAATTGATGCAGAAAACCTATTTTTCAGCATAGGCAGTGGCACAAGCTGATGCTGACACAGACTGGGGAAAAAGAACCATTTCCCACAGGCAGGTTGCAGACTTGTTACTCTCATGTCACTGTAGATTGTCTGCAGAAGCAGGAAGAGAACCTGGGTCACCTCACTGTGTCTCCTCCATGGATGCTTTGCTACACAAACACTTGTCTACTTTAAATTTCCTGTGTGCTGCAAAGTGGGGTGAATACATAAGATTTGTCTCTGCAGCCTTTATTTTTTACAGAAGTCTAGCAATTGTTAGCAGGAAAAGTTTATAGCCTAAAAAAGAGCTTGCAAATAATTTTTTTCCAATGCAGTCCTGTCAGAGAACTAGTGATCAAGGGAGGAACTGAAAGCAGCACTCCCTGAAGGGACAGAAATGCTGTGATATCTGAAAGATCCTTTCAAAACAGTTATAACACTAGAGAAGTGCAGAGCAGCATTCCCTCTCTTTGACATCTACTCTGCATTTATAGCCCCACCAAAAGAATTTTTGTAGCTCTGTTATCAGAATAAAATGTTGGGTTTAGGTCTGCTACCAGCTGCTGCTTTGGTCCTTGTTGAGACTAAATTCTGAGTTGCTTTCAGGGAAGCAAGAAGTGAATATGACACAGTGCTGAGTCTCAGTCCTGTTTCTGTTCTGGAGTCTCTAGTGCTGCTGCAGTTCTGCAAGGCAGTGGTCATACTGACCCAAACCTTCAGAGATAATTTCAGTTAGCCTGGGGAGTTATTAACTGATGGAAAACAACACCATGGTTGGCTGACCCCCCCCCACTTATAAACAAAGCCTTTGTAGGGTTCCTCTTGGCTCTGAGGAGTCATCAGGAGTAGTCAGCATGGATTCTCCAAGGGGAAGTCACACTTGACCAGTCCAATAGTCTTCTACTATAGCATAACTGGATGGATAGATGAGGAGAGAGCAGTGGATTTCAGCAAGGCTTTAGACAGTCTCCCACAGTGTCCTCACAGCCAAACTCAAGAATTTTGGATTAGAAGGTGGGGCAGTGAGGCGGGTTGGGAATTGGTTGAAGGACAGAGTTGTGGTAAGTGGGGCAGAGTCTAGTTGGAGAGCTGTGTCTAGTGGGGTCCCCCAAGGGTTGGTAATGGGTCCAGCCCTTCATAGTCATTAATGACCTGGACAAAGGGATAGTGTCCCCTCAGCAAGCTTGCTGATGATAGGAAACTGGGAGAAGCGGCTGACACCAGAAGGCTGTGCTGCCATTTAGTGTGACTTGGACAGACTAGAGCGTTGGATAGTGAAATTCAACCCGGACAAGTGTAAAGTATTGCATCACAAACCCATGTATCAGTACAGGTTGGGGGCTGACCTGCCTGGGGGCAGCTCTGAGGAGAAGGACCTTGGAGTCCTGGCACACAACAGGCTGATCATGAGCCAACAAAGGGCCCTTGTGGCCAAGAAGGCTGATGCCATCCTGAGGTACATTAAGAGTGAGGCCAGTAGGTCAAAGGACATAATCTTCCCCTTCTATTCTGCCCTGGTGAGGCTGCACCTGGAGTACTGCATTCAATTCTGGGCTCCCTAGTTCATGTAGAAACTACTGGAAAGAATCCAGCACAGGGTCACAAAGATAGTTAAGGGAATGGAGCAGGAAAGGCTGAGAGAGATGGGTCTGTTTAGCCTGGAAAGAGGAGACTGAGGTGGGATGTTATAAATGCTTATAAACATGTAAAGTGTGTCAGGAGAATGGGGCCAGTCTCTTTTCAGCAGTGTCCAGTGACAGGACAAGGGGCAATGGGCACAAGGTGGAGCACAGAAGGTTCAAGCTAAAAGTAAGGAAAAACTTCTTTACAGTGAGAGTAACAAAGCCCTGGGACAGGCTACCCAGAGAGACTGTGGAGTCTCATTCTCTGAAGACATTCAAAACCCATCTGGACCTGTTCCTGTGGGATCTACTGTAGGTGATCCTGCTCTAGCAGGGGGGCTGGACTAGATGATCTTCAGAGACCCCTTCCAACCCTGATGCCTTTGACTCTGTGACAATGCTGTGGGATCTGATACTGTGGCAAATACTTGTCCAAGCTCAGTGGCTTTGGCTTCTAAGGTGTACCTCAACTTGCTTTTCCTGCTGCCATCTGCAACTTGAATGCCTTGGGAGACAGGAGTTATAAGGAGTTAAAGGGGAACTGCAGATTAACACCAGAGAAGCAAAAGGGGGAGTCAAGATCAGGATGGGACCAGAAGGCAAAGTGCTAAATGTGCAAGTGCTAAGATAGATGAGTAACATGCAAACAACTGAAAAGAAGGATGACACAAAAGAGCTGGAGAAGAGGGAGTGACACTGGATTTTTCTCCTTGGAATTCTTCTGTGATGAGTTATCTTAAATATTGTCTTAAGGGAGACAGGAAGGGAATAAGAGCAAGTGGTTTCCTTAGGATGATGGGAGGTTCACTTTGCTGTCCTCTTCATGCACTTTTGACTTTGCATCTCTTCCCCACTCCCCATTATAAGTGTCCTAATTATTATCAAAATGATTGCCCTGCCCATTGCCCATCCCTCCTTAACATAACAAGGCATTTTCCCCCTCTAGGCAAAATCATGCTGTCTGTGCTTGTAATTGCAACTGTAATTGTGTCTGTGTTATGGACAAGGTTCTTTTCATTCCAAGCTTCAGTGAGCTATTTTGGCCAGCCATGCTGAATGAAGCATTTATTTCTTTCCCAGTAATGCAGTTTCCTTTTACAGGACACTCCATTTTAAAAAAACTGATGTTAAATAACCCAGGAAATGTTGAACCACAATATTACAGAAGACACAATTGTCAGTGTATAAAATATTCCATGATGGTATCCCATACAGGATACTGATACTCTTCCTGAGTCTGTGATAGGTGAAGTTCAGGTCAAAACACACCACATAAAACAAAACAAATGTGTTTAGATTAAAAGATACCATGGAGGGTATCCAGTTGGGGAAAGGACTTCAGAGTGTGGAGGATGGCTTGGATGATCTCTTTGGGAATAAACTACTATATGTGCATTTTTTAGAGCCTTTGAAATCAGGTTATTTTGGGGAACACCTATTTAGAGATCTGTGTAGGCTATGTAACTTGCTTAATTCTGTCATAGCTTCACTGGGACTCAATTCTGTGGTGCAAAATACATGTGTTCTTCATCCTAAGTTTCTAAAGAAAAAGGGAGTGGAATCTAGTGGGACAACCTAACTCACTGGAAGTTACAGATTAAAATGGGAGGATTTGGTCTTCTGTCTCCTCCCAGCTGGCATTATGTCCAGCTCAGTACCTCATCTGTATAGGGAATCAGTCAGTTATCAGCTCTGTCCCTTTTTATGTGCCCAGCTGAAAGCTTGCTTCATTTCAGACCTGTGGGGTGTCCAGAAGCAAATGTACTACCATGTTTTTGGGTACAGTAGGTAGACACAAACTTAAGGGGAGTTAGTTTGACATCTGCTATTGCTGTACTGTCAGCTTAAAATGCTGTCAAATCCTTAAGTATGTTGATAATCATGTATCTCTGGGTGTGTTTTCTAACATGGTTGCTCCCTGTGCACCCAACCTCAGTCTAGGGAATCATGTTCAGGCTTGCATTAGCATGCAGGGTGCCTTGGAAGTAAAACTATTGCTTTCCCAGATGGAGTTCACTGACAAGTCAGGCAGCAAGATGTGTGCTCAAGAGTCAGAACTGGAAGATGGATTTGTATGTTAATACCAAATTTGGAAATAGGTAGATAAACTGCTGGTGCAAACATAAAAGGCTGCATTTTACAGCCTCTTGCTGGTCTATGGCACTGTGTGAATTGAATTAGCTAGGTGAGAAATGCTTGTAAATACCATGCTAGTGGTGGTTTGGGGCGTGCAGTACCAGTCTGCCTCCATTGGGATGGCCTGCTGCAGAGGAGGTAGGTGGGTTTTATCTCTGGCTGTCTTAGTTTTCCCAGGAGGAGGTCAACTGGATCTGTTGCTTCTGTCAAAAGGCAGTATCAAATGTCCAGTAGGATCCAGGCTCCCATGGGAGCATGCTTTGGCTGGAAGGTGGCTCCTCTGTTTGCATTTGCCACTTCCAGTGTCCCCAAAAGCATAGGGACTACACTTGCCCACCTTACCCTGAGTGCTGATTTCCTCAAACTGCTGCAAAGCCAGTCAGCAGCTTCATCATCCCTCTGAGACAGTGTGGTGTGAGTACCCTCCCCCTCTTGTTTTATCACAAATTTTTAATTTAAGTTATTTGGACTGAATTCTTAGAACTGAGATTAAGTTGTGGAATTACTAGTTCTGATAAAAGCCCAGGGTTGTCTTAACTTCCAGCTGCAGAGCTGCTGTCTTCATACAGTCATTATTGACAGACTGACTCAAGGAGCTATGAGTCTCTCCAAAATGAGGAGTTATACTCCTTCAAAATAATTCACTAAACAAGGGCAAATGTCCAGGTGGAAGTTGTAGGACAAGGAAGACTAAACAGAGGGTGTTGAACAAGTTAACAGCAGACTGATTTGAATATGCAAAGCATAGGATTTTTAGGTGCACATACAGCTTATTTAATTTCCCTCTATTTGTTAAAGGAACTCCTATTTGAGTGACTTAGAGATAATGTAGTATTGGTGAAAACCTGAGCATTTTGTATTTCCTATATCTGGGGAATGAGGTGAGAAAGGGCATCTAATTTTCTCAACCTTAACGTTTCTCTTATGGGGTCTGTGATTTTCTTTGCCTAGTATGTTGTGGGAAAAAATTGGTTTTCAGAATATTAAGTATCTTTAAGTCTGCAAATAGTAGCAAGTCTCCATATATCTATACATAACAAATTATTTTCTGCAAATTGAAAGCATTAACTTACATAAACAAAAACCTCACAGTAGCACAAAAGGCAAATAAAGCCTTGTGTTTTAAATGGGAAACAAATGAGAAAAATCTCTGCCAACTTTATCCAGTTCTTCCCAACTGGTTGGCACTAACAAAGGTTTACTTCTCTTTTTAGAAGAGATGCTTGCTGAAGAATGAAGAAAACACTGCTGTGGGAAGGATAAACTAAGACAACTGTTTAAATTGCTTACTGTAGTATTAAGCTGTTCTTTGTACTTTTGTTTTATTGTTTGTGTGGTCTTTTCTGCAGTTGCCTAACACTGAGTGGTGTATGAGGATACAAAACAAATGACTGGAATTATATTTCTGAGCATGGCTTAATTCTCCACTTGAGCAGACAGTGAAAGAGAAGTTTAAGATGGGCTGCCTTGTTTAATCATTGTAAGCTTGGCTTGGCAAAAGGAGCTTTGCTTGTTACTAGGATAGCAATTGTGGAAACAAAAAACAGTATAACAGAAGCTAGCTTGTGTGTTTGATACTAGCCAAGAAAGACAGCAGAGCCATCAGTTTTTCATTGTTCAAAGCATAAATGGTTCACAGGAAGTCAAGCAGTGATCTGTCTTAAAATAATGCTGCACATTTGCCTACCTTATGCAGGCTTTGAACTTTCTTTTGACTTTCTATCAATTAAAAGCAGACATTTAGACAAGCTATTGTTGAGCTAAATGATAGAATAAAGGTCAAAGAGTTTCAGAGTAAGGATGGCTCACACTCATTCTCTTCTGAGAAACAAATAAGAAGGAATTGATTAATTACAGAAACTTACTCTGGGTATTATGATAGTCAGCAATGAAATCTCAAGTGGGTCCTGCAGTATTAATACCATTATATATGTGCCATCTGGGGGGGGAAAGCCTAAGAAATTATTCTGCCACCTTAAGCATACTATTTTGTGCATTAGTGTGTCTTTAATGTGACATTGGTTTTCATCTAGAGTATACTGGGCAATTTATTTTACACTCAGATATGCTGTGTTTTGTATTTCAAAGAACATCAAGGTATTTTTTTATCTACTTCATCAATGACATGCAAGCTTGTATCTTTTTAATGATGCTGCACATGCATTCTTCCAGAGACAAAGCATATTTGGAGAAGAACTGCAGAGCACAGCTCACCAGAAGACTTGTGCCTCTGTCAGATTAGGGTATTGTGGTGGTTGTTCATCAGGCTGGTACTGTTTATAGCATGATTTTTACTTTCTCATAGATTTTAGCTGTAGCATGCTAACATAAAGACCATTTGCTGCTAACTCTGTTTTAGGGACACAGGGAAGATGGGGTGACCATGGCACCATCTGCCTTGTTAGGATGGATGGTGTATGTACCCTGGCTGTTGGGGTGGGGAGCAGTCCCACTGTTATGTTTCCTAGTCAACATGGTGCTTCTATCTCCTCTAGTGCCTTCCAGAATGCCCAGGCTAAGCATTTATATATTGGGCTATTTCAATACCTGCAGATGTATGTGATCCCCAGAGCTGATGAGACACCAGAGGATAAGCTGCACCCCAGAAAGGGTAGAAGCTGACAATAAAGCATACACTTACTCTCCTTTTTGTGCCTAAATGATGCTGTTGAATATAAACACCAGTTTGGTGCTGTGGTAAAAGCCTGTGATGAAACTTCAGGGCAAACAGTCCTCTCTGTCCTTTGGCAGAAAACAAGTCAACCCCTGAGTCTTGCAGCATTGGTGTTTCTGAATAGCAAACCCACATTTACAGGTTCCTTTGTCTCAAAGTTATGCAACTTCCCTCACTTCAGATGAGCAATTATTTAATTTGATTATAGATGATAGCTTTGAACCTCAGATATAGTTGCAAAGAAAAAGAGAACCTGTGCTGCAGTTAACAGTCTTCAATGGTTTTGTCATGCAGGATTTTAGTGTGTGCTGGTATTGACTTCTGTCCTAACCATGTACAAGTGCTCACCATGAATATGGAAAGTTGATGACTTGTGCTCTTACCTGTATCAAAAGGCTGAGTTCATATCATTGCACAAATGAGTTAGCTCTTCACACCCAATTTTCTGTTACATTGCACCAGAAGAATTTGTCTGGGAAAAGAGGCAACTTCCAAATCTCTACTATCAAGTGTGTAGAACATCCCACTTTGTTCATTTAGTCTTTGTGAACAGGTTCTGCAGGAATAGAGGCCTGCATCTCACTTCTGTAGAGTAGTCAGAAGTCTTATTGTGAAGCTGTAACTTTTGCCACAGGGTTGTTAAAGTGCATTACAGTGTGCTCTTCTGGTAGACATAGGTGCCTTCAGAAGCAAGGCCAAGCTAAGAAAATAAGCACCTCTTGGTGACAGAAAAGCAGGAGGATATGTAAAAGCTTCTGCTTTCCTAAGTCACAGCCTGTATTTTTCATTTCCAGATAGCTCAGATTTATTAACTGAAAAGTAAAGTATCTGGCTTCATAAGGACAGTGAGGTTTGAAAAGGCTTTTGGAAGTGGCACTTGATCAATAAATACAAATTTAAGCACAACTGTGGCATTTTTTCCTAATTTCTCAGAAGGTATCTAATGTAAGAAAGCTAAGAAATCAGTAATGCTGTTTCCTTCAATAGAAGATAAATCCCCCCAACAGCTTTTGCTGTTAAGTAAATCAGCCATCTTTTGGATGGCTGTTTAAAAATTCTAGCACACGTGGCTGTGTTCTGCATATAGATTTGCTGTTTAGGTAAGTCAGAATATTTACACAGCAGTATTGCATTACATTGTTGTAAGAAGTAGTTGGACAACTGACATTGATTTATTTAGATTTTGAAAGTAATTCCCCTAGATGCTAGAAAGGAGAAAGGAAACTATATACATGGAAATAATTAAGACTGTTTTCCCATTATCTGGAATAAAGCACTAAAATTAGTGCTCATTAATGATAGAATAACTTATCAAGATGTGTGTGGTAATTGTGACTCTTTTCATTATCCAAACAGATGTCTCCTTTACTCTTAATATCATAACCTTAATGGCAGAGCTCTACAGGTTAGTCCAGTGTTATATACATACTTCATAATCTCTATGTATTTTTAACTATATCTGTTCTGTGTTTATATTTTTTCCAGAAACAGTTTAAACCATCTGCTTTTGGGTTTAATTGGCTATGTTATTTTTGGAATACTAGAGTGTGCTAAATAAATATTCTTACTCTTTTTTTTATATACCAATACCAGGGTGACAGCCTTCTCAACATTGCCAAGTCTAGTCTTTACTAACTTTCCTTACATACTCTTTTCTTGGGATTTCTTACAGTAATGCTAACATATTAGCTATGGACACAGTTGCCTTAGATTTGGATGTGGAAATTTGCTGATTTTTTCCCTAGACATTTGAGTTTCATGTCAGGCAGGACAGCAACCAACATGAATGCCACATTACTCTTCAAGTATACCTGCTCATGGGGAAGAAGGTGAAATGAACTCTTCAATCACATGAAGTACTTGAAGCATAAGTTTGAATAAAGATTTTGCCTTGATTTAATGAAATCAGTTTAGAAGCTGCTTGTACAGTGTGCACACTGCAGTGGTTTAAGCAAGCGCACATCTAAACCAGTGTTGCTACAGTAGAGTGAATGTGAGCCCCTGGAATTCAATCCCTGTAGATAGCTGATATTTCAAATGCTTGCATTACACTAATGTGTAATGTGTTTTTATCATTGCTGGATGTTACTGTCAAACCTGGACTTGGCACAGTGTGTAGTCTGGCTGTCCTTAAAATCAAAAGGGAAAACCAAGCAGAGCTCAGGAGCTTGCTCCCATGGGATAAACGGATCCTTTCTCTCCCAATTGCCTCTCTGATGGTGTATTTGTGTAGGAGCACAGTCCACACTGAGCTGGCTCCATTTTGCCTTGCACTGGTTCCCTGTTCATGTAGAGAAGAATTATAGCCCAATGGAAGCTGGCTTTCCCATTGGGATTACTAAACACAGTGTGGAGGATACAGCATTCCCTTGATGTCCTAGCTGAAGCATAAAATTACAGGTAATGGCTAATGCCTTGGGCTAGTTGGCATCTTGTCTGATCTCATGTTTTCCTGAATGGTCTCAAGTTCACAGCTTTTTAACTGTAAGTAAAAGGAACTAGAGATGATGGAGCATCCTCATGAGGTTGTAGTTCTCAAATAGTGTTACCACAGAAATGGTCAGAATTTGACAATTCTGCCTGTAAGATTTAGGGGTCAAAAAAACATGTAGAATGTAAATGCTGAAAACCTCTGCCTATTTTGTCTAAAGGTCTAGAGGTGAGTAGGAATTGCTCATGAATGATGAATCACTTGTTGTTGGAGAGCCAGGCTCCTGTGGTTGCAGACTAAAGTGCTCATGTCTTTTTGTTTCTTTCTGCTCTAGTCAGCAATAACTTTACATGGGCAGTGCCCAGGTTTTGTTCACAACTTGTTGGATTTGCTTTTACTCATCTCTCAAGGACACTGCAAGTCTTGATTCATCACCCTTTGTAGAGATTCAAAGCGTTGCTATTATTTGGGAACACTCCAATTAAGCAATCATGACTAGGTGTAGGCATTTCCTAGAGACCAATAAAAGTCTGGAAAAAAGTGATGAGCCAAGATCCTGCAGAGAAATTGTTATTGCAATTGTAAGCTGAGAAAAAAAAACAAGGGAAAAAATGCAGAAAGGATTTTTTTTAACAGATTACACAATTTTATTGGCATTGGGAAGTCAATGCATGCTCTGAAAAGAATGTATGTCCTGAAAGCTTGTCAGGCTGTTTCAATCATCTTTTGACTTCCCAGCCAGCTTAAAAAGGGAACTTGAAAAACATTTTATGCTTTTGCTGGGTTTAGCTTACAGTCCCTCCTTCCAAACTAGCCTGTCACAAATCTGTCTTTGTGGGTCTATGTTGGTATTTCTGCCATGAGTAATCTTTCCTTGTACTGTTAGATCTGGTTTTCATGTGTTTTGAAATCTAACCTATACTAGTTTACTGACTTTTTGATAAAAAATGTGAATAATTTCCTCAGTAAAGTCACCATGCTAGCAGTTTGAAGGCCTATTCTAGTAAAATGTTGTGGTTTAACAGCAGCAGGTAACTGGGTACCACACAGCCGCTTGGTCGCTCCATCTCAGTGGGATGGGGAGAGAATCAGAAGGGTAAAAGTAAGAAAACATAGGTTTCACTTATTTCTTCCTCCCTCATCTGTCTTTTTGTTAATTTGTCTCTCCCATTTCCCTCAACTTCCCTGCACCCTGGTTTTGTCCCCCTGCCTTCCTCTAGAACCATTTCAGTGACCCCATCTATTCCTTGTACAGCAGCCTGCCAAAACCACATTAAATCCCATTATCCAGTATTATACCAGCTATTAGGAAGAAAATTAACTCTATCCCAGTTAAAAACCAGGACACCAAGCATAGAGAAACATGAGAGTAGATGAAAGCAGTCAGCACATTGCATGCGGGAACTATTGGTTCTTAAGTTCTGGGACATCTTTCTTACATGTGACATAAAACTGGATGGAGTTAGTGTTTCCATGTCCTGAAGTATATGGAGAAATACAGAGTTAAGATGTAGCTACTTGGTTCTTCTATCACTGCACTAAGTAATATCATAGCTTTTCTGAATGGATACTTGTCTATTTACTATTAAAAAACCCCACAACAAATGAAACTCTGAAAAGTTTAACACTTCCAGAATGCTTCTGATAGGGGTACTCAGTTTAATGAGTTTTCTTCTATCACTTTCTTACCCTAATTAAAGCACAGGTTTTCCCACAGTCTAGTCTAAATTTTCTTTCTTGGAAATTAAGACAAATTATTGTCTTCCTAATAATAAATACTGAGAAACACTGAGCAGCTTCTTGTAATTAACCACTTTCCTATCACGTCCTTCTTCTACAGAGGAATCTGACTTGTTTAACCCTTCTTCAGAGAACATTTTTTCTACATTTGTGGTATTTGTTGCATTTCTCTGATCAAATTGATGTATAATACCTTATCTTAGTGTGGGATACACAAAATGGGATGTGGTACTTCAGACTAAGCCTCAGCAGATTAAGTACCTTTTTGACCTACAGATGTAATTTTGCCTTTGTTGCTCTATTGCAGATTTCTGCTTAGACCCTCTTTGACAGACTTGCTGCTGCTTCAGATGCTTCTAATTTTGTACATAAGAATATTTTTTCTCCTGTCCTTAGCTATTGCATTTGTATTTGTTGAATTTTATCAGGTTTTCAGACCACTTCTTCATTTATGAAGATCCCTCTGATTCTGGATTGTCCCCTCCAAATAATTTGTACTTTCTCTCAGGTATTGAGTCATCAAAACAATTTGGAAGTGTACATTCTTCTGTCATCCAGGCTGTCCAGTAATCTCAAATAAAATTAATTCCAGCAAAGACTACTGAAGTGCCTGAGTTCACAGCCAAACAGGCAATGGCAGGCCTAACATGAGTTCTTCTACATATGTATAGAATCCTCTAATATATTTCTATCTCAGATTTACATATATATATCTTCTAGACTTACAGCTACTTCTAACATATTCTTCAAAACCAGATCCAACATAGTTCTTCCCCTAGTAATCTCTGCTTTCCAGAACAGGAAGCTACTCCCATTTCATGGCAAAGACTTATCTGTCCTATTTAATACACTCTTGGGCTGTAGAGCATGACGTGACAGTCATCAGGATATGCAATAGCTCTGTCTTGGTCTTTTTCTACAGTGGAGTAGAAAAGGCTATTAAAAAACTATGGACAATCATGGCAATATTTCTGTACCTGCTTAGATCTGGCACAGACTTGCAGCAATTTCTCTTTCCTCCATCTTTCCCACTACTACTGTTTTGCCCTGTAACCTTTCCATCATGTGATGTGTAAATGTGCACCACCACACAGACTAGTCAGTTGTGACTCAGAAGACATTATTTCTTCCCAGGCTCTCAGTTCCAATTATTTTTTTCCCCCCTCCCTTCAAGCCTACAGGGCTATATAAAGAAGTAAGTATTTTTAGCAGGAGGACTGATGACCAGAGATATTTTTAGAAGTTGTCAAAGACTCAAGAAATACATGTTGGGGGAGGAAGTCCATTGCTCATTGTATAGAACTATAAAACCTATATTTGCAGCTAGGATAAAAATAAAAATATTTGAATTAAGATTATTTTTGAACCTCAATGATTGTGGCTTTTCCAGGACTTTTTCACTGCTCCAAGTAATTTTTGGGCATGCCAAGATCTCCAGAGGTTTTTGGTGACATGGGGGCTTTTTTTGTGCTACAAAATAATGTAATTACATTTCCTTAAATGTACTTTGAAGAATGCTATATTCTAATTCATGTGCTGGTGAAACCAAGATATCATTCAGACTTCCCATTTGTGCTTGACCTTCACTTTTTAGCCACTTCATCTCAATAGCACTTATAGGAGCCAGAGAGTATTAGTGTTGGAATTTGGGTGTTTTAGTTTTATTGTAACAAAGGTTAGCTTCCAGGAAGGGGAATGTTGAGCCACCAGCCCTATCCCTGAACTGTCAGCAGGCCCTTTATAAACTGTGTACCATGGTACAGGAATTGCTGAGGAAGGCCATATATTTTAGTCACATGCATACATTTTTCAAGGAAGAAAGCCACTTTCTAAGACTTATTCATTAAGTAAAATAGGATAGTGGCTTTCCTTCACAAGGCTGCACAGAGCATACTATATTCCTACAGGAGAAACTTGCTACAGATTTCTAGAACTACAAAAGTTAGATTGAAATCAGCTCTTGTTTATAAGAGAATGAAATCAACTAGACTGTTGGTGGGCAGGGAATAATCAGACACCTGGAAAAGGGAAGGCAGGGAAGAATTCAACTGCAAGAGGTCAAATACAAATCTAAGAATGCTCCTACAAAGTGAAATTTCATTGCTAGCATAACAGGAATCTGCTATCATACCAAAAAAAGCAAGAGTCCTGGTCTTCAGGACAAACATATGAGACTCTTCTCCTTCAGACAGGAAACTGATTATCATTAACGTGAAGAAATTTACCAGATCAAGATTGAAAACAATCCTGAGCCCATTATAACCTCTTCATGATTCCTTCTGCTAGGGTTTCTACCTAGGCTTACCAACACATCTGACATTGTTTTCTCTGCTTTCCATTGCTGTTTTGAACCTGCTAAAGGTTCATAGAATCATTGAATCATCAAGGTTGGAAAACACTTTCAAGATCTACAAGTCTGACCATCTGCCCTACAACTCCTTACCACTAAACCACCTCCTGAAACTCCATGTCCACTCATTTTTTTTAACACCTCCAGGGATGGGTGCCTGACCAGCTCCCTGGGCAGCCTGGTCCAACGCCTCAGCACTCTTTCTGTAAACAAATTTTTCCTCATATCCAATCTGACCCTCCCCTGTTGCAACTTGATTCCATTTTCTCTTGTCCTATCACTGGTCACAAGGGAGAAGTTGTAGAGAAGGTCTCTCCTCAGCATCCTCTTCTCCAGGCTGAACAGCCCCAGCTCCCTCAGCCTCTCCTCATAAGCCCTGTTCTCCAGCCTCCTAATCAGCCTGGTGGCCCTTCTCTGCACCCTCTCCAGTACCTCAATGTCCTTCCTATACTGCAGTGCCCAAAACTGCACCCAGTGCTTGAGGTGTGGCCTCACAAAGTCTAAGTAGAGGGTAAGGTCACTACCCTGGCCCTGCTGGTCACACTATTCCTGATGCAGGCCAGGATGCTCTTGGCCACCTGGGAACACTTCTGGCTCATGTTCAGTCCCCTGACAATCAGAACTCCCAGGTCCCCCCTCTCTGCTGGGCAGCTCTCCAGCCACTCCTCCCCAAGCCTGTAGCACTGCTGGGGATTGTTGTGGCTAAAGTGCAGGACCTGATGTTTGGCCTTATTGAAACTCGTGCCACTGGCCTTGGCCCAATGGTCAAGCCTCTCTGGATCCTTCTGCAGAGCCTCCCTGCCCTCAAGCAGATCAATGCTTCCACCCAGCTTAGTGTCACCTCCAAACGTACTGAGGGTGCACTCTATTCCTTCATCCAAGTCATCAGTAAAGATGTTAAACAGGAGCATCCCCAGCACTGAGCCCTGGGGAACACCACTTGTGACTGGGCACCAACTAGTTTTAACTCCACTGAACACAACTCGTTGGACCTGCCTGTCCAATCAGTTTTTTATCCAGCAAAGGGTGTGCACACCCAAGGCATGAGCAGCCAGTTTCTCTAGGAGAATGCTGTGGGAAACCTTGTCAAAGGCCTTGCTAAAGTCAAGGTAGATAACATCCAAAGGCCTTCATTCATCCAATAAGCAGGTCACCCTGTCATGGAAGGAGATGTAGTTAGTTAAACAGGACTTGCCCTTCATGAACCCATGCTGACTGGGCCTGATAACCTGGTTGCTCTGCCTGTACTGCATAATGTTACTTGGGATGATCTGTTCCATCAGCTTCCCTGGTACTGAAGTCAGACTACCAGGCCTGTAATTTAATGGATTGTACTTCCATCCTTTCCTTACATATGGGAGCTACAATGGCTGATTTCTAATGAGGTGGTAAGTCCTCAGACAGTTAGGAGTTCTGACAAATGATGGCAAGTGGCTTGGTGAGCACCCCTGCCAGCTCTTTCAGCACTCTTGGGTGGATCCCATCTGGCCTCCTAGATTTGTGCTCATCTATGTGGTGTTGCAGGTCACTGACCATCTCCTCCTGGATTGTGGGGGAATTGTTCTGATCCTGCTAACCCTAACCCTGTTGCCTAGCTTATGGAGTTGGATTCCCTTAACATCATTGGTCCTGTTACTAAAGGCTGAGGTGAAAAAGTCATTAAGCACTTAAGCCTTTTCCTCATTATTAATTACCATGTTTCCTCCTGCATCTAACAGGGGATGGAGGGTCCCCCTGGTCTTTCTTTTGTTGTTAATATAGTTAGAGAAGCTTTCTTGTTGTCCTTTACTATGGAGGCCAGATGAATTTCTAGCTGGTTGCTGTATCATCAAAAAATTTATATTTTGCTTGGTCCCAAGGATGGCTGTAGTACAAATGATCAAATCTTACATTGCAATAGAAGACTCTAGACCTCAGTATCAGCCAGAGTTGTGCTGCGCTTCACCAAACCTGATGGCTACTACTTGTACCTTAAATTTTGTCACCAGCTCACTCTTCAGTTTGTTTCTATTTTCACGTCAGAAATCAGTGACTTGGCTGTTTTTCACAGCTCCTTTGTTTCTTTCCTGATTAGAATACCTGATAGAAACTGAAAGGAATGACAATTTTTCTGTGTTCACAAGGTCACTGCAAAGCTGCTCACATCTTCAAAACAGGAGGAGATGGCAGAGAATGCACTGGCTTCCAAGTCGATTTGTGCTATCTCTCTGCACCAATTGATTTCAGACTCTGTGTGTGGAGGGGTTTTTTTGCGTCACATCAATGTATTTTCCATGGCAACATGCTTCACAACATACCAAAATCCTTCTGCTCTTTTGTATGTAATTAAGCAAACAAAAGCCTTATATTACTACTGCTGTCTTTGAGATGCAGAGCTGGGATTTGACTTGATCCTAGAAAAACGCAAAACCAAACCCAAACCACTTGTCTCTCGGGGCTTTCTTAGCTTTTAGCTCATCATAAACATCTTGTCTGGTTTTAGTAACTGTGTCTAAAACAGACTCCCATCAGGGTCACCAGTATGAAACTAAGAAACAGTATTTATTAAGATAGGAAGATTGTAAAACTGCTTCTCTATGTAAAAAAATATGTTTCTCATGGCTCCCACGGGACCAGAAGGGAAATAAACACCCAACAATGAGGTGATAAAGCAGGGGGGGAAAGAATTAAAAGTGCTTATTGGGAAATTTCTTCTCTCTGGCAGTGCTTTGTCCACTCTGACTGAATTATTACAAAAGAGGAAATAACCCTCACATACCTGAGTAAGAATTAAAAAAAATTACTGCAGTAATAGCTGAACACTTCTAACTCTGTATTACAAAGACACAGACCTGTGTGTTTTAAACGAAGGGGGAAAATAATGAAGTGCCACTTAAAAAAAAAAGTGTTGATGTGTAAATAACATATTTATAGAAAATTAGATACTTTTTTAGTTGCTAGTACTCAGCTTGGGTAATTAGAATTAAAAGAGTTTGTCTAGAAACACCAAGAGACATTCCCCAAACAACACTCATACAAAAAAAGTTTTCCACTTCTATTTTGCCTTAGTGATTACTTTCTGTAAGGGATATTTAACATTTTTGCAAGAACCTGGTTTATTCTCATGGAACTGATTTAAAACCAATTATGTACTGTACAGAGGAAAGAGGTAGGAGAAGGGAGAGATACAAGGAAAGAATTGCTTCAGTAACAGTAATCAAGGTAAAGGCATTTGAGCTATTCAGCAGTTTAAAGAGGATTAATTCATCATGTTTCAAACTCCAAGCACATGTGATATATCTCATGTTTCGTATTCAAGCAATGTTCTCACGTAGAGCTTTCCTCCATAAATCTTCAAAGCATTTTGCAATGGAGTAAATAATCATTACCCTAATTGTATAGATGTGAAAACTCTTCATGTATGGAGGTGAAGCATCACACTTAAAGCTGCCTTATCCTGATTTTATAGATGGGAAACTTTTTTTGTATGGCTTAGCAGCCAAGAGTCAGGAGAGGGACACAGACTTCAAGCACTCTGAATAAAACCACAGACACATTATCAGACACAAGATATGACTTTTGCTCTCTTGACACTGAGAACACAGTTACTGTTGTATGACAGAAACCAGAACAAACCCAGAGGTTTGCTTTTGTGAAACTGTGAGAGGAGATTCAAGATGTGCATTGTGTGCTGAATAAAGGCAGTGAGTGGAATAATTTACATACCATTACAGATCTGCTATTACAAAATTATTAAAAAAGGATGTATGAACATTGTAGTCCCCAGGCAATAAAAGGAAGGAAGTACCAATTGGTGTACCATCGGTGTGAGGTGTACCAATATTGTGATGGAGACATACACAGAGTGTGGCTAGGACATTTTTGTTCTTCCTGCTGTTTTCATACAGAAAAAAATCACTGTTTACTCCACAGTCATAAAAAGTAGAAAAAAAAAAAAAAAGCTGGCCTTTATCACTCTTATTTTTCTGATAATGAAAGCTGAGTACCTCCTATGATTTCTTGATGCATTGAGTTGCAGGTTTAAGAAACAAACCATATAGCAACCTCCCCCCTCCCCTACCCCCAGTAATGATAATGATATCCTGGCTTTGGTGCTGCCTCTGCATTAAGATCCTTCATGATCTCCACTTCTGTAGTTGTCTCCTCACTTTAGAATTCATACTTCTGACTTTCTGTTCTTTGTCACTGGATTTTTCTTCATCTACTGTTTCACATCAACCAGAAAATTACCGTGCTTGTACTTTCAAGCACAAGCTGTACTTGAAACTGTACTTTCAAGCTTTTAAAATTTGTTTTCTGTTTGCCCTTTTTTTTTTTTTACACCTCATTGACCTATACTTAATAAAAAGGAATCCTTAACACAAAGCTTCCTTGCAACAGGGTGGCGTCTTACAGAAAAAGATCACTTGGGTCCTGTCTGAAATTAAATGGGCTATGGAACATTGTAAGGTAGCTGTGGCTTGGCTCCTTGAGCTTACTCATGAGAGATCAGCCAGTTCTGCAGCCACCTACGTGTTCACCACAACTTGGTGTTGATACCAGCGCTCTTACTTGCTGGCTATGCCTATTAATTGACCTCTACAACCTCCAGTATGTCAAGACAGAGATTAGTAGTGTTAATCCCAGCGAAACAAGAGCACTCATTTTGTCCAGCCTATAAATAACTCCAGCAATAATTCAATCTCTTACTCTAAAAAGACAAAAAAATGCATGAACAAGAGATAGAGACTCCCCAAAACAAATAAATACTAGCCAGCTAACCTAAAAGCCAATCCTACCCTCTCACAGTGAGACTTTTAGAAAATACATTATTTTAATGGAGGATGAGCAAAATTGCATTATTCACTGGCACTAAACCGATATACTTTTAACCCAGATGCATTTTTTCTCAAAGACATAATTAGAAGTGGGTATCTAAGGAGAGTAGGTATATATCACTGTAAGAACACTCTCATTACAGGAATGCTGCTGCTGCTGCTGCTATTCCTCTCACAGTACTCTGTTCCTTTCATCTGCAGTCAAAACACCTTTCTTTTCTAAGGAAAACTGTGAATTACAGTCTTCACTGAAAAATTTATCTCCCATTACTGAAAGGATGGCAATGACTCCTAAAGCAGTAGTAGCTGTATCAGTACTTTCAAGGTATGACAAGTCATCACTTCAATAGAGAAATATTGCCATTTTGTTACTAAGAGTATGGCAATATGATTAAGTCAAAACTAATTTGATTATTGAAATGTTATCCCAAAGATTTAAGCTTCTGACTTCTCCAGAAGTTTTTCTGAACTGACAGCTACAACTGGTATTGATCCAAAACCTAGGCATTTGTCCCCACCATAGGTGCAAAAAAACTCAGCTTCATTCATTTATTTGAGAGACTGACTAGAGATCTCATATAAATTTGGTTTTGTTGTATGATTTCATGTGGCAAGAGGAAAAAAAAAAAAAGCACCTCATGGTATCTCACGGGGGGGGACTGCCCAAGGAGACCAGGTTTGGAAATAAGTTACCTTTTCAATTATGCTAATCTCTCACCATTTTTTGAGCACTGGAATCGCTGTTTAAGTACAAAAACTGGATGTCACCCGCATTTCTAACAGTTTGAAATTTGGTTTCAGTCCGAATGTGAATTTGAATTGGAAAGCTGAAAAGAAAGATTTGGCAGTGTAGGGTGTTTCCCACGTGTTGTTTCTAGGGTACTGTGACAACTATTGCCTGCAATAGCCACATGTGCCACCTTAGCAGCAGGGTGATAACAGTCAGTGGTCCCTGGCTCCTTCAGCTCTGCACCTTTACAATCAAGCTGACAAACTTCAGGGTGGGGCTGTGGGACCCAGGGCTGCTTGCAGCTCAGAAACTGTTTTTCAAACACAGTTCTTATTTCCCTTAACAACTGGTGAAATGAAGCTTGTGTTGGAAAATTGCTAGGCTTGTCCATGTCTGCAGGGAGAATATCCATGGGCAGTGGGAAATGTACAGCTGAAGTTTTCCTGTCCAGATCCATCCCTTTACCACTCGTTTTCAGACAGTTAACTCCCAACTTCTGCTTAGTGCATGTGTGAAGACCCACCACTGGGAATCTGACTTGCCATGCATGTTTTACAGTTATTTCCCCTACTGAAAGCACTCTACAGACCCCTGAGGGTCTCCAGACCTGACCAGGGAGAGCAGAGACAGTTGTCCTCCCAGAATCACAGAACCACTTAGGTTGGAAAAGACCTTCAAGATCATCGAGTCCAACCATTAACCCTACTCTCCCAAGTCCAGCTCTGAGCCACATCACCAAGCACCATATCTAGACAACTGTTAAACACATCCAGGGGTGGTGACTCAACCATGTTGCTGTGTCTGACAACCCTTTCAGTAAAGAAGTTCTACCTAATGTTCAGTCTAAACCCCCCCTGGCGCAGCTTGAGGCCAGTCCCTCTTGTTCTACCACCAGTCACTTGTGAGCAGAGACCAGCACCTGCCTCTTTACAACCTCCTTTCAGGCAGCTGCAGAGGGTGATGAGGTCTCCCCTCAGCCTCCTTTCCTTCATGCTAAACAGCCCCTTCAGCTGCTCCTCATCAGACTTGTCCTCAAGGCCCTTTCACCAGCTTCATGGCCCTTCTCTGGACACGCTCCAGCCCCTCAGTGTCCTCCTTGTATCGAGGTGCCCAGAACTGGACACAGGACTCGAGGTGAGGCCTCACCAGTGCCCGGGACAGAGGGATGATCACCTCCCTTCTCCTGCTGGCCACACTTTCTAACAGAGGCCAGGATGATGCTGGCCCTCTTGGCCACCTGGGCACATGTTCAGAACCCCCAGCTCCCTCTCTGCTGGGCAACATTCCAGCCACTCTTCCCTCAGCTTGGACCTTTACCTGGGCTGGTTGCATCCCGAGGGCAGGATCCAGCACTTGGCCTTGCGGAACTCCATCCATCCAGTCTTTCCCAGTCTCCCTGCAGAGCCTCCCTCCCCTTCCCCAGGCCAGCCTGGGGCTCTGGACAGACCCCTCCAGGATATCCCGAGGGTGTTCCCGGGATGGCTGAGGGAAGGGCCGGGGAGATGCCAGAGCCTGGCTTGAGGGAACTTCACCTGCCCCGTTACCTGCCGGGCTGAGGGAGCGAGGAGAGAGGGAGCGGAAACGGGGTGTGAGTGTGTGTGTCTGTAAGTGTGTCTGTCTGTGCGTGTGTGTGTGTGTGTCTGTGTGTGTGTGTGTGTGTCTGTGTGTGTCTGTGTGTGTGTGTGTGTGTGTGAGTGTGTCTGTGTGTGTCTGTGTGTGTGTGTGTGTGTGTGAGTGTGTCTGTGTGTGTCTGTGTGTGTGTGTGTGTGTGTGAGTGTGTCTGTGTGTGTCTGTGTGTGTGTGTGTGTGTGTGAGTGTGTCTGTGTGTGTCTGTGTGTGTGTGTGTGTGTGTGAGTGTGTCTGTGTGTGTCTGTGTGTGTGTGTGTGTGTGTGAGTGTGTCTGTGTGTGTCTGTGTGTGTGTGTGTGTGTGTGAGTGTGTCTGTGTGTGTCTGTGTGTGTGTGTGTGTGTGTGAGTGTGTCTGTGTGTGTCTGTGTGTGTGTGTGTGTGTGTGTGTGTGTCTGTAAGTGTGTCTGTCTGTGCGTGTGTGTGTGTGTGTCTGTGAGTGTGTGTCTGTGTGTGTGAGTGTGTGTGTGTGTGTGTGAGTGTGTGTGTGTCTGTGAGTGTGTCTGTGTGTGTGTGTGTCTGTGTGTGTGTGTGTCTCTCTGTTGTGTGTGTGTCTGTGTGTGTCTGTCTGTTGTGTGTGTGTCTGTGTGTGTCTCTGTGCCTCAGTGTGTCCGTGTGTCTGTCTGTGCCTCAGTGTGTCCGTGTGTCTGTCTGTGCCTGTGTCTGTCTGTCTGTCCGTGTGTCTGTCTGTGCCTCAGTGTGTCCGTGTGTCTGTCTGTGCCTGTGTCTGTCTGTCTGTCCGTGTGTCTGTCTGTCCCTCAGTGTGTCCGTGTGTCTGTCTGTGCCTGTGTCTGTCCTCTGTTGTGTGTGTGTCTGTCTGTGTGTCTGTCTGTCTGTCCGTGTGTCTGTGCCTCAGTGTGCCTCAGTGTGTCCGTGTGTTTGTGTGTGTCTGTGTGTGTCTGTCTGTGTTTGTGTCTCTGTGTGTCTGTGTGTGTGTCTGTCTGTCCGTGTGTGTCTGTCTGTCTGTCCGTGTGTCTGTGCCTCAGTGTGCCTCAGTGTGTCCGTGTGTCTGTCTGTGCCTGTGTCTGTCTGTCCGTGTGTCCGTGTCTCTGTGCCTCAGTGTGTCCGTGTGTCTGTCTGTGCCTGTGTCTGT
>NW_009954233.1:341710-415512 GCF_000747805.2 Chaetura pelagica | reverse complement strand
CGTGAGTGGAGCGATCCGAGGGGGCTGGGGGGGCTTTGGTGCTTCATCTCGGCTGGGCTTTTTGGGGAGGCTCAAGACACGGGGCTGTGGGATCCCTCCGGCTGGGGGATTTTGGGGCCGGCTCACCTGGTAACAAAAAGAACAAAACAACCCAACCAAACGACCTGACAACTCCCCCCCCCCTCCCAAAATCAATCCGTGATCGAATCTTCCTGGCTGGGACGCAGCAGGTTTCTGTCGGGGGGTCATGAGTGGAAGTGGGGAGTCCTTGTTCTCCTCCTCCTCCTGCCCTTGTTGGCCTGTGGGGTTTGTGGCCCGCTTGGTGTCATTGGGCCTCCAGTGGGTCTTGAAGAGGAGCTGCGTGTGTTGGGGCGGTCACAGGGTTGTCCCGGCTTCACTGGGGGCTGGCAGCGTGGGGACAGGCGTGCTTGAGGTTTACTCAAGACACGGGGCTGTGGGATCCCTCCGGCTGGGGGATTTTGGGGCCGGCTCACCTGGTAACAAAAAGAACAAAACAACCCAACCAAACGACCTGACAACTCCCCCCCCCCTCCCAAAATCAATCCGTGATCGAATCTTCCTGGCTGGGACGCAGCAGGTTTCTGTCGGGGGGTCATGAGTGGAAGTGGGGAGTCCTTGTTCTCCTCCTCCTCCTGCCCTTGTTGGCCTGTGGGGTTTGTGGCCCGCTTGGTGTCATTGGGCCTCCAGTGGGTCTTGAAGAGGAGCTGCGTGTGTTGGGGCGGTCACAGGGTTGTCCCGGCTTCACTGGGGGCTGGCAGCGTGGGGACAGCCGTGCTTGAGTTTTACTTGTGTGTGTGTGTGTGGGAACCTCTCACTCTGGTGGCAGCCGGTGTGTAAAAGTGTAACTCGCTTCCCAGGCCGCCGAGCTCAGGAATTGTCCTGTGTGCTTCGTGGTTACTGAGCCTGGCAGTGCTGCTTTGGATGTTGTGGGTGAAATGATTTACCATGGTCGTTCTTATGCCTGTGCGTTGTGTGGTTTGTGCGTCCTAGTAAACTTTCATTGCTTGTGTGTGCATTCCTGGATCGAGATTTAAGATGCAGCTTTAACAGCTGGCATGCTGTTCCTATTGAAAATAGGAATGTAGAGGTGGCCCTTTAAATTTCCATTGTTACCTGAAAAGTTTTAGTGGCGTGGTGGAGTTGGAACTTAATATTTAGAATGCGACGTTATGTGTTTGGCTCAGGAAAAAAGAGGTCAGGGCCTAGCCAAATGCATGTCTGTCTGCCTAAAATGTGAGAGGTCCTTGCTGAGAGGTGCTTCAAAGTCGTTGTGGTCTGACAGAAGGTCCTTTCTCTGCAGGGCTGGTTGCAGGATGGAGACTACTTTAAAAAAAAATTAAAAAAATATGGAAATAGGCTGCTGGACAAATTGAGGAGGTAACACAAAGCCCATCCATGTAGTGGGAAGGAGAAAAAAATGCATGGTGCTTGCTTCACTTGAGCATCTTGTTTAAAGTTTTCACATCATACGCTGTTTTAGGAATCACTGTGGATCACTAGTGTTTCTCTTCTCTCTGTAGCTTGCAGAAACAAGTTCATAGCTCATAAGGGCTTGGGAACAGGGAGAGTACAAATTTTAACAGTTGAGTGTAATTTGGCTTCTCAGCTTTTGAGACTGAAGTAGGAAGTTTTCTACAGTGCTTATGTGGTCTCTTAACTACAGATGCCTAGGACTGGAACTGGTAGGAGTTAGGGCAGGGTAAATCTGCTGCACCTTGGGAAAAATCTTCAACCCCACGCCAGAGTTCTTCAGTAGGGAGGACCCAAAAAGGCTTAGAGAAGAAAATAACAGGTGTCATAGCTGTCTGTGGTTGAGGCAGTAGGGAAGGAGGGAGGGAGCTGGGGGAAGGGAACTCTCATAACTCCTCTGGCTGTTGGGAAGCAGCTGGTTCACAGGGTGTGTGTGTGGAGCAGGTGTGTGCCCCGTGGTGACGGGTGAGAAGAGTTGGAGCAGTGTTGGAGTGGCACATTGGATCTCCTGACTGACCGCAACAGTTCATGAATGAAAATGTTCCTTTTTATCTAGGAATCACTTCTTGGCAGTCAGGTCTTCCCTTGACTTGGTAACAATTGAGGGTAACTAATTGCAAGTTACTGATGTTATATTAGTCATATTGCAATCTATTATTAACACTTAGCACTTACTAAATCTCCTCCTTGTGGGGATGGTGGGGGAACAACCTTTTTTTCCCCCTAGTCCCCTTGCATAAGGCATTTCTTCTTTCATTTTCTGAAATGCAGTTTTACTGAGGGTCTGAGGCTTGTCAGGTAGTTCCTGTTACTCTGTGCTGATGAAATACCATTTACAAGTTACTCTTAAGAGGCTCATACCGGAGTTTTAGGTTGTGTAACATGAAGCATTGTTAATAAATTAATGAGTGTAATGAACTTAACAAGCCTATTTCAGACAGGATGTGTAATGTTCTGTTAATGCTATGGTATGGATAGGCTTTTTTACTAGATATTAGAGTTAATAATATTGTATGTATATCAGATGCAAACTCTTTGAACACCCCCCCCCTCCTCATACACCCCTTCCAGATTCTGCGTTTGAGTTTTTCTGAGGAAACTAGCTCTTGGTTTTGCAGAGGACTTTGTCCACTGGTAGCCAGAGCGGGTGGCAGTAGTGATGCCAAAAGCCTCCAGCTCTAACTACCTTGATAGGCTGCAGTAAGGAATCTTTGGTAGATTCTCCCATGTTGACACATTGCCCTCAAAATGATTTTCTGTAGTCTTTTGACAATATTGTTTTATGACAGTGTTTTAAAGGCAAAAGTATGTAGCATTATAATTCTTTTGCATAAGTGCATGTAATGCTGTCTAAAGCAGCTGCCTCCTTTTGGAGTGAAGTAGGTAAAAAGGTTGGAGTGCTGTAGTTATTAGGCTGTTGGATGGCGTTTTTTGTTTTAAATGCACCTCCCTTGGTGACTTCTTAGCCTTCATAACCCAACGGTCAGTATGTTGTTGGGTGGAAGTATTTGTTTTTAAGGTTTATTTCTCAGAAATGGGGAAAAAAATTAATCCATTTGGATTAAGGTTTAATGTATAAAATTGAGTTCCTGTCCATTTTGAGGGGATGGTAGAAGTATATGGAATAAATTACAGAGTGAAGGCCTTTTCTCTCTGTATTTTTGTTGAAGAAGAGTTTATGCAATGCAGTGTAAAATTGAGTTCCTATCCATTTTGAGGGGATGGTAGAAGTATATGGAATACATTACAGAGTGAAGGCCTTTTCTCTCTGTCTTTTTGTTGAAGAAGAGTTTATGCAATGCAGCTGAAGTTTGGATAATTAATTTGACAAAAATACTGAGAATTCTCTGTTCAGAGTTACGGTTGGTGTGCAGGAATCTCTAGTTATGGTGACTCCAATATTGAAAAAGACTATAGTTCAAAAATGGCAGCAAACTGGACATGACAAAGTATGACACATCCTTTTAAATTGATCTCAAATGTCAGTGCAAAGCAGTTAGTTGTGAAGAGTGAAAAGGAATGTAAAAATGAACAACTTCCCAAAACATTTTTGGTTTATATAAGGAGGAGATAGAAAGTTGTTGCTTGACATGAGAATAATACTACTTCATTGTTTGCATTAAACAGGAAGGAGTTATTGAAGTGCAAGAGCTGCAGTGGAACCAATTTTTCTGGAGGCTCTAAGTAGGTGTTGGAAGATCTTCAGTTGTCCTGTTGTTTTGGTTGTTTAGAAGGACTGAGTAAATACAGACTTTTCCAGGTTTGAAGTTGTCTTTGTATCATGAGCAGATTAAAGTGGGCATGCTAAGTTTTTTATTTGAAATGTAGTACGTGGGTACGTTTTTAATGAGTGCAGATAAAGCAAGCAGAGACAATTATAGATGTTAAAAAAAAGAGACTGTACATAAAGTGAGCAGTGGACTGTCATCACACTGCTTTCATTTTCGTGTTTGAAATTGATTAATAGAATCATGGAGCATATGCTTTTGCATCTTACTACAAAAAAACCCAACTAGTACTATGTAGTGTTAATTTATCTCCTTTGGTGCAGCCAATAAACTATCATCCAGAGAACTGCATGTCTTGATCTGGTGGTCAAAGTACCACAGTTTCAAGGGGTTCTTCAGGCTGGTTGTTCACTCCTTGTCCAGGACGATTAGTACCATATCTGGATGCTTCCTGATTTCTTAATTAGACTGTTTTTAGCCTAACAGAGTAATGGCGTAATTCCATGTCAGACTGTTGTGTGTCAGTGTCCTGACTCTCCACATCACTTTAAGTTAACAGCCTGTAGAGGCAATGAGCACTTGTCCCATGGGAAGTACTCCACCAGGGAGGCAAAAATCCATACCCCTCCTTGTTCATAAAGCTAGAAGTACTTGAAAAGTGAGCTGAGACTTGGTCCCCTATGAAAAAAGGGAGGTGGTTGAAAGCAAAGCTTAGAGCTTCTGGGGTTTATTCAGGGTCTTTTCAGTGAAGGTAAGAAGGTTGGAGCTTGCACGTTTTGATGGGGTGCCCTTATTTCATGATAAAAGCATGATGTGCCCAGCAGGTAGTTGTGAGCTTCTATACTGGGCCAGTGCCACTGGACTTGGAGTCATCTTCAGCAAAGGACCTTGAAGGAAAAGAGGTAGTGTCCTAGAAACAAGCATGAGGGTTTTTTGTGTGTGTGGTTTTGTTTTGTTGTTGTTTTTTTTTAGTCATGTTCTGGGAGTGCTAATCTGGCTGCGGGTGAGCTTTACTGAAGTGGATTTCACTGGATTGTCCAATAATTAGTTTGACTGTGATACAGGTATTAACCCTAGTTGCAGATGAGGAATGTCCTAGTGTCCTATAAATATGGTTTCAGAGGGTGATCTTGCCCCTGGAAACCTTGTTTTTTGGGAAGGATTAGGCTGACTGTATTTGGAGGAAGCAAAATTCTTTTGTCATTAATTCATTGTATTTTTTCCATTTTAACCCTCTCACCCGCAAGTGCATTGATTATGAAAGTGGAGGTGAGATACTAAAGGCTTACGTGGAAGAAGCTGAATAATAATAGCCCATGCAGCCCTTTGCTCCCAGAAGTACCCAGGCTGGATGTGAAGTAGCAATAGTTGGTGTTGCTGTCTTCAGAAAAGCAGTAGGCTGCTCTTGTGCTTTTCTGTGTCTGGAAGCTTTGGGTAGGAGGAGTTGGATGTGACACAGGCACACTAACCTTGTTTCCTTTGCCCTAGTATATGTGGAAAGAAGTTGTATGATAGTGGTGATACTGGTTTTCTAATAGTTCCAGCTGATAAAATGGTGAGTTTGGAGCTGTGTGATGCTGAGCCTTCCAGTGCTGTATCTTGGGAAGCTCTTGTTTTTCTGAATGACCTTAATCTAGAACTGGAGAAGCAGGGCAAAAGCCACTCAAGTGGTGATTGCTTTTAAGTTAATTAATGTTTGTATAACACAGAATATTTGCTTCATTTGTTCAATATGGTAGTTAAAGCATAGTTCTGTGTGGAGAGGGACCTCTGAATAGGAAGGACAAGTGAAAACCTCACATCTTTCCTTTATAAAATGAGTACTTCTTTCTCTTTATAGTTCATCTTGTACTACAACCTCTTGGAGTCGTTACTGGCACATTAGTGAAGGAATGAGCTTCTTGCAAACTCCTACTTAGAGTGTGCAGTCCTTGCAAGTACTTGATGACGTTTGTTACTCAGTTGTTCTTTTATTTTCATACTGTTCCAATTGAGGCCTAAGAAAACAATCACCTTAATGGAGAGGAATCCAAGTCCTGTTTTGTGACATCTTGTGCTGTGTGTTTGTTGGTTGTCATGCTGTTTAATTTTTAGTGCAAGTGCCCTTTCCTGGAGGTTGTTCTTCAATTAATTGTCAGGAGTAAGGAGAGTCTTAAAATGTTGTCAACATCACAGCTGTGGTAAAGGTTGAATTGCTTTTTGTCCAGAAAGGAGGTGTAGCAACTTTTACAAAATCAGTCCTACAATTAGGATAGTCTTGAAAGTTTTCTTGTAGGTGGTGTTTGTTGTTGGTTTTTTTTCTACCTTTTGTGTCTTTGCAATAGCAGTTCAATTAACAACTCAAATGGATGAACTTGCTAATGTGCATAGGTGGTTCTTGTCCTGCTAGGATGCTTTGTTAAGCCTCATTTCAGTTAACTTTTCATACCCTGATTTTTAGGTTTTCAGAGATTTGCAAATCTGGCAGCTGCTGTAAATTTTAAAGCAAGCTGCTGTACAGCATATATTGCTTTATCTCCTGTCAAAGTGTGGCTTGTTTGTTGTGCTTTGTTCTAAAGAGGCAAAAAAAGGCAAGTGCCATTGTAATGGATCTCGTGACTTTAGTACTTCCAAGTATTAAATACGAACAGACTTTTAAATTTAGCTTCTGGTTGTACGCTGGGAGAGCTTATTTTTGTGGCAGGTGTTACGAATATAACTGGGTGAAGGGTCACTTCTGCCATGACTCTACTGCATGGCAGTCACCATATATATGGCAAGGTGACGTGCTCGTTAGTGGTTTTGTTAGTTTAGTGTTCATGTAGCATGTCACTTGCCACTCTGTAGTTGTTCCTGTCTTATTTTCAGTTGGAACCTAGCTTGGTTCTTCAGGTAGATTATGAGCTGTAAGATTGTCTGGAAAGACAACCTGTGGAATTTAAGTTGAGATTGGTTGTTGTTTGTTTTTGTTGTGGCTTTTTTTTTTGTTGTTTTTGTTTTGTTTTTTTTTCCCCAGAGTGTGACATGACTGAATCTATATTCAGCCTGAACTTTAAAGGTCAAGTCTGTTATTCTGTCTCAAACAGTTTTGCTAATATTTGAGTAGCAGAAATGGTTCAAGTTTAAAAGATGGTGTGGGGGGGAAAGCAGTGTGAGCAGTTGAAACTCAATGATTTTACTTTTGGCCAAGAGTATAATACAATCCACGTGAAGCTTTGGTGCAGTCCCAGGAATAGGCCTTACTTCAGAAGGGCAGGTGGTGGGGTGCTGAACCCAGTTTGATCTCTGGGTAATGAAAGATAGGGAGCCTGTGCTGTAGGGATTTGTCTTCTGCATTTTCAACCTAATGAAGGCACCCAGCAACTTGAGAGGAGACCTTTGTTTTGCCTGTTATGCAATATAGCTGTGTTCTGTGTAATGAAAAAGAAAATGCAGGAAACAGTTGGGGTATTTGTATGTGATCCTAATCATACAGCAATATGTAGCAGTAAAATACATTTTTTATGTAATGTAGTGCACAAAATGAATGCTTGAACTTTAGTTTTCTGGTTAACTAGTGTACTTGACTGAATTCTCACTGTGCTCTCCAGAGCTGTGCATGCCTCTTCTACATAGATGGAGAAATTGACAGGTTAGGAAACATGGGGGCTGACAAAGGTATCTGTTGTAGAGCTGAGATCAAGTTCAGCTCTTATGGATACATGGTCTAATGCTCTTTGATTGTCAAGTCTTTGCATCCCATAAGGACACTTCTTTGTGTTGCAAGGCATGTGAACATGTAATATTATGCCTCTGTTAACTGTACATAATAATTCCGTTCTATTTCAAGAATGTTATCAATTTAACTTTCATGTGCCCATGCTGAGGAAGTACTTTGGAATCTAGTAATTCTGAGCTAAGCTTTTGGGATAGAGGCCAAGATTTAGGTGGTTATATAGGAGAAACAACTTGATTTGTACGAGTGTCACATTAATATGATGCACAAACACAAGTAATCTTTCCTTTGCCAAATTTTGACAAAAGACATGTAACAAATGTGTGTGCCATCTACTTTTTTTCTTGTGGGTGTGTTTTGATAAAGTATGCTAATGTTGCAGTAGTCATAAAACAGGGGTGTGGGTGTTTTTATGGTGAATCTCCTGGACACCCTCAAAAGGGTAAGGCAGCATGTAATAATATAGAAGAGATACTAGCTTTGTCTGTCAAAGACTCGGCCTGGTTTTAAAAGAAGCCATGCAGGATCTGACCTTAGATGTGTGTGTTTTTTTGGTTCATCTGAAAGTTGCTTTTAAAGTTAAGCCTCAGTATTTTCCATGTCAACATAGAAAATAAAAACTTTGCTAAGCTAATAAAAGTGTAATTAATTTCCAGACAGGTGTTAGATGGAAACCAATGATTCTAGGAAGAGTGTTTATTCCTCTGGGCTTTTGTTAGGGTAATATCAGAGCTGTTATTAAGTAGTTTGTTATCCATATGGAAGAATTGGTACAGTTTTTCTGTGCTTGGAGAACAGCAGTTAATGTCCAAGATGGAGTTCTGTGGAGCAGCATAATTACAGCCTGGGATTTCTTTTTGTATGTTGGAAGAATGAGCATGCTATAAGATATATACAGTAACTGTGAACTTAGACTTTTTCTAGCTGTAGATATAGGTTGGTTATCTGTAAATGTGTGGACACATGGTGCCTGGCTTCTTGCTACGTAGATTTCACCTGGGTTCAGAAAAGTGTTGAAGGTAATTGGGTTGTGTTGCTGGTCTCTGGCATTGCTTTGGTTCACAGTGTTCATTTTAAGTTTTCATAAGACTGATTTATTTCTTAACCTTGGGCTAAGTTGTTCATGTTGTGGCTATTTTTTGCCTCCATAATAGTCTAGTTAACTAGGTTACTACAGTAAAATGAGTTGCCGTTGTTAAGCAGGGCTGTGTTAACTGACACTGTGAATGCTCTCTGCTAAAATGTGGGGTATAAGTGTGCTGGAGAACAGGTGGTTCTGCTAAACATTTGATTCTGCATTTGGGAATAACCAGGAACACAGACATGGTGTAACTTGGCTGCTTGAGATGCTCTCCTTTTCCTGAGAAATTTTTACATTTGCAGGCATTTATTTTGGAATGGAAGGTTTTCCTCATGTGTTTCTGTAGGCCTAGCTTAAAAGCTGTTAATATGCTGGATGAACAGCTGCTTCCTGACATGTTGGGAGTATTTGCCTGTTTTTAATACCTTAAGCTGAGAGTGCAAAGCTAGTTTGCAGATTGCAGTGATGCTAAGCAGTGGTACTGACACAAGTCATGTCAAGTCTGTCATTCTGCTGTTGTAGAAATGTCCTGTATTTTCCTTTCCATCCTTAAGTTAGACAGTGACTGTGAAACTCTCTGGAAGGGGTTTTTTCTCTTCATCGTTTTCTAGCTGCTGACAAAGAAGGAAGAATTCCTCTGCTCTCACTTCCCTGATTTTCTTGGGAATGGATTTCAGTCTCTTGAGTGTTTGTCTCCCAGTTAAGAAGGTAGGAACCTTTCCCTTCCTCCCCTCTAATTCATGTGTTTCTTGCTGCACGCTTGTCTAGGTTAGTTATTTTTTGCTAGTAGCAGTGGGGTGTCTCAGATATGGGTGGGGCCAGTTGTGATACTCGGTTGCTGAACACAAGCACAGTGGAAGTAAATGCCCAGAAAAGTACTTTGTTCCTGAGCAAGATGAACACAGGTGTTACAAAACACTGTGTCGTGGACCAGAAAACTAGCTAACTTGCAGTGTCCTCCCAGTGAAGATAGCCTTTCCTTTTCTTTGGTTCCCCTTTCTTCTACTTTCTACTTCTGATTCAAATGGTAAAAATACTGAAGAAACAATTATGAAGACTCAGAGTCAATACCTCTTAAGCATTTTTTCTCTTGATCTTCAAGAGGTGTCAAAGCTGGTATTGATCTGAAAAACCCTGCATCCCCTTAGGGAGAGTCATTATCCTGCAAAGGGAGAAACAAAGAAAGATGAAGAGATTTGCCTCAAGTCACACGACAAGTCTCTACAAGAGATGGGGGTAGATAACTTGGAACATCCTGACTCTGTGATGGTTTCTTCTTCATTGCTTCTGTAATACACTGTGCCTTGATTGCTATATATAAAGCTATGAAAGGAATTTTGGTATTCCAGGACTTGAGGAGATGTCATTCAGAATCACACATATGTTGGGCTTCCTTCCAAATTTGCACATTACTTTAATGAATGAAGTTGTTCCTGTGGTGCCTTAGAACTTCAGTGTGCAGGTTCCCAAGAGATATATACTTCTATAGCATAAGTCTTGGTTCAGTTCTTGTTCTGTTTACTGATTCCTTTTACTTCTTTTGTTGTTTGGATTGTTCTATCTGTCTGTGCATCTTGTCTTTCAGTAGCAGTTCTGAAGAGTTTTCCTTGCAGCATTTTGCTGCTTTTCTTACAAAAGAAAAAAGTTTTAAAAATTGGTGATTAGTATGAGGTGTTCTGTTCTTTTGCAATCCCTGTAGCCTGAAAAGCTGAATGTGCTTTTATTTAGTAAAACTGTTGCTGAACAAATTTTCTTTTTTTGTTTTGGATAACTACTTGGGTAATGACTTGCATGAAACGAGATGAAAGGGGTGTTTCTTGGGAGAGACAGCTATGGAGGAGCAAAACTTGGAGCTCATCTTAATCTAACTGCTCAATGTGCATCTACTTGGTCTGTGTTATTGAAGAGGTATGGCAGGGCCTAGTGCTCTTTTGGATTGCAGTGGTGTAAACACAGGAGGTTATTGTTCTTAGTCCTTTGGTTTTGAACTGTGTTTCAGATAAAGAGCAAATAGATCGTTAAAGATTATGAGATCATAGAGATTTTAATTACTCTGCTGGCACGCATGTATAAGGACCTGACTTGAATATAGCATGTGTTCCATGAGACAGGACTAGGAAGTGTGAAAGAGATGTGTCATGTCAGTGTTTGACACAGGATCAGTTCTGCCTAGTGGATGATTTGCAGAAAAACAAAGTGTTGGAAAAAAAAGGAAATAAAGGAAATGCATTCCTCAGAGCCCTCCCCAGAGCTCAGTAGTATGGTCTGTGTCCATCGAGTTGAGACCTGCACCTTGAGTTCAGTTTAGATGATTTCTCAGTTGTGTAGTATCACTTCTCTAACTGATAACTCATAGAAACTGCTGGAGGGTTATTTCTTCTCAGAATGACCTCTCCAGAGTGTCCTTAGCTACTCTAAAGATAGAAAATAAAGCATATGTAGTTAAGGTAGCCCTAAAAGCAGTGTAATCCTACAGGAACTAATCACAGGATACCCCAAGTGCTGCATCTACTTTGGTTTAGGTATGTAGATGTCTTCAAGTTTCTCCCATCTTGGTTTGAATGTACAGTATTACCTTCTTGTTTCATCTTGGGGATTTAGTAGGTGTGTGATGCCTTAGAAAGACAGTAAACCAGAGAATCTTCCAGTGGCATCTGCCTTAGTCTGAAATGCTGCCAGCATTATGAATTGCTCGGTTTATCTCTGCATGGCCTGGTGACTCTTTTGTTTCTGTTGCAACCCAACGTGGCACTTCTCCAAGATGCTGTGGAACTAACTATTTTGCTGAGGCTGGGAACCTTATGCTTTGCCTTCTCTCTGTGCTTTGTGTTGTTCACTGGCTGAGTTATTCATGTGTGAGGTTATAAATTTATTCTCTGACGTTCTGTGATTTGGATTTCTGTGCTTGCATATTTAAATCATAATTAAAATAGGTATTTCAAGGAAAATTAAAGGCAAACTACAGGAAGGACAAACTACAGGGGTTAGTTAAAAAATAGTGTTTTGTTTTTTAATAACTGGGGGGTAACCACTAGTATTAAAAGGGAGTTAAGATCCAAAAAAGTTGCAGTGCTTGCATATAACTTATCTGTACCCACTGATGTAACCATCCTGCAACTGTATTTTATTTAAATGCTCGTTTATTATATTTGAGTTCAAATCAAGTTTTAAAAAACGAACCATTGTGTGCATGAAAAGAAGCTTAGCAAATGACACGTGACATCAGTCTGTAAAATGAATTGAATTAATGGGTTCTATTGATTATAGCCTCAGTTCTGTAGAATTAGTAACTTTATTTTCCCATCTAGTCTGTATTCACAGATCCTACTGTCCTGCTTGTTAAACTCCCTCTGTTTTCCATTCAGAGTAAACTACAGATGGAGCTGAATCCAGTGAACAAACGAAGTTGGGAGAGAGGGGTCAAAAAACGTTTTCCACATGTTGAAGATAACAAAAAACTTGCAACAAAAAAAGTTGTTCTTTTTTTCTTTTTACACCATGGTAGCAGATGGGGGTCTCATCAATGTTTTGGGCAAGTTGGGAAGCTTTCTTGTGAAAAGTTGGGCAGGAAGCTTATTCTGCCTAAAGGCAGAATGAGCTGTGGTCACACCTTGAGTAATGTGGTATATCCAGCCTGCTGAAGTTGGAGAGACTAGAGGAAAGTGAAAGAAAAGTGAATTAGCTGCTCTCGCCTACATTACAGAGCATAATCCCTCCAATTAATGCTTAGTCAACAGTTACCAAGAAATAGTATTCAGGTTGATTGGTGGGTTTCTGTTGTGTGGGTTTCTGTTTGTTCTTGAAGCTTGCAGTTTGGAAAGGGAAGCATGAATGACATGAAGCTTTTGGAGAAAAATCTTGCTTGCTCCTGCAAATAGCTGTTACTCCTGACAAGTATTTTTTGACTTCAGAAAAAAGAAATCTGTTTCTTGAACTTTCTTTCTCTTTCTTTTTTTTTTTCTTTTTTTTTCTTTTTCAATTCTGGAACTGGTTTATGCCAGGTAGAGGGATCAAAAAATGCTGCAAACTCAAGAGCAATACTTGACAGAATTTTGCATTCAATTAAAAACTGACAACAGTTGTACAAAGGAAATGCACTTTAGAAATGCTGACTGACCCTTTAAAGAGCAAGAGTGTTTGCTGCAGTGTGCTGGGCTGTGCAATAAATGCTTTTGCAAAGGAAGGAGTGTGAAGAAAATAAATGCATTACAGTACGTTTCAAAACTAAAAATCCCTTTAAGATCTTTGCATTGCTGGAAGATAGTGTTGTTCCCAGACTGGAAGATACCAGAAGGTGTTCAGCTTTTGTCATTGAGGTGCCTGTAAACTAGTTGTGCCTGTAAACTAGTTGTTCCTGTACCATAAACTGCATAACTCTGATAACTGCCTTGTGCTGACATGCTTCCTGGTCCTCACCAGTGCTGCATTAGTCCCTTCAAATATAAATACATAAGACTGTTCCTGTGAGAGGAAAGCTCTTGTTCTTTTTGTTAGAAGAGCCTGCAGCAACTCTTCCCCTGTCCTACCTCTAACTTGTGTTTTTCATAAATCAAGTAGCAAGTGTCTGCATGACAAGGTAGCCCTGGAACTTTAAGAGCTGACTTTGTGAATGAAGCCCACTGGGTTGTGACTTGCTGCCAAATGTTACCATAGATTCTTACTTTCAGTTTCTGTTAGTATAGATAATGCAACCGTTTCATACTCTTCAGTGATTTCTGTCACAATGTGATTTTGGGTTTTGCAGGTGAAAAGAGGTTGATGCTTTGATCTTCACAGTCAACTAATTGAACTGCTGGTGATTATCTAGTTGTGTTCTGTGCTCTTTTCTGTATACAGGGATCAATTTTATCCTAAGAAATACCACGATTTTTCTTGGGTGTACAAGATAATGTTACTTGTAGGGTGTATCACGTGCTTGCCTTTTTTTAGAGCACTCATTAAACCAGCTGTTCAGTCAATGTAGTTTCATTTTCCTTAAAGTGGACAGAATGTGGCAGGAGGTGCAAGTGTGTCTGTTTCAGTAGCTGTGTTCCCTGCAAACTCCTTAGGGAACTGGGGGTTTTTGTTTCTCCAGAAGCAAAAGAGCTGAGGCAGACAGAAGATGGCACAGAAGCAGTGGTGTCATTCCAGTGTTCAACTCTGGATAGCAGGTCTTTAATGCAGGAGGCTGAGCTTTGTCCCTTTGGCTGTTGGCTAGTGCAGAGTTTGAGCATCTCAGCAGACCAGCTGTCAGGCAAAATTTGCTTCAATCTAGAACTACAATGTTAGCACTTAGATTTGGAAGTTGTCTGTGGTAGAGGTAGTTGGCAGTCCAGCGTAGCACTGTAGGACTCTAGCTGACTAGAACAGGTTTCCTCCATACAGAAAGGTAATTTTCTGAAATCTGTATCACCTCATTCAGTTATAATTTTTTAAAATGTATGTAACACTGGACTGGCAGAAGAGATGTCTGTTGAAAGTGGCCTTGTGCATGGGAGGGCTTGATGCAAGCTGCTCTCATGGAAGTTCTCGCAGAGAAGTTACACTGTCAACTGTAGCAAGAAAAATTACTTCTTCTGGACTCTGTGGAAGCTTGCCTGATAAAAGGCCATTTAATGGTATCTGAAATTGTTGCTCTCACACAAACATGCACACTTGCTTTAGGCTTGTCCATCTTAGATATTTTTTCTTTGACAGAGAAAGGGATGTTGCCTGATGCCAGAAAGAGAGAGCAGAGGCCTTAGGATAGGGTTTTCAAAAATTGGAGAACTTCCACCCAAACAGATGAAATGTCTGTTTCTTGACTGTTTCAAGCTTCCTTCCTGATCCTCACAGGCCAGAACAGAATGTCAGCATTGTTGGAGGTGGTGACTAGAAATTCCTGTTAGGGCTTTTTGTTGAATTGCAATGTTGCCACTGGGAAGAAAAATTGTTGTGGTCAATGCCATAGGAATACTTATTGGAATTTAAAAGAAGAAAAAGATGCCTATTTAGGAGTGATACTTTAAATGTTTCTCTGTAGTCCACCCCCTTGTCTGTCTTACCTATTGCCTGTCTTGACACAAGGGGATTTCCTGTGATTCCTGGGCAGTTTCCTGTAGCATGTTGTGTAGCAATTGAATTTGCAGGAGTTCTTTTTTTTTTTTTTTGCACTGTAGTGAGCTTTTGGGATCTTTGATGTTAAAAAAACCCTATAGTTGATGTTGAAGTCTCTGAAGTATGTGAAGGCTGGCTGGGGTTAAGGCTTTGCTCTGCTGCTTCATTATAAAAATATCAGTACCTGGTTGCATTGCTGGTGTCTGTGGGTTTGGGTTATGACAGCACACTGTATCAGTGGATCTAATGATTTTTAAAGGGCTTTTAAAGTGATTTGTAAATTTGTATGCTTTGCTTTGCGACATAACTGCTTCTCTTTTCCCAGTAAGAGCACCAGATGAATGTTTTTTCCAGTTTGGCACCTGGGCATGTCTGGTGCTTAGGTGTTACTAAATGAGAAAACTTGTTACAAAAACTGATAGCAGACCTTAATTCATCTTTCCCAGAGCATCTTAGTGAGTTCAAGGATGCTGGATGCCCCAAGTAGTCTCAGGTGCTTCTGTCAGAGCTTTTTGCAAAGTTTGGCTGCAGCTGGTGCTAGGAGAAATAAGATGTGAGAGTGCCTGCTGAGGGCAGGGCTGAGGGTGCAGTGAGCAGATGGAGGTGTACATAGCAGACCTGCTTTCATGGGGTGTTCTCTAACGTCCTCTGGGTGTGGGATTGGTGGTGGTGCTGCCTGAAGAGCAGCTGCTGGTTTGAAGCAGGCAGTGCTTCTTGTCTAAACCAGCCTTGATCCTCGGAATGTTACACAGTGGGAATTTGTGTGGGCAGTGGGACAAGGAGCAATGGAGTGTCCCTTGGAGCACGTTGTCTGCACACGTAAAAGGAAGTGGAGAAATACTGAACTCAAAATGTGTGTGTAGAAATGGATCATTTTAGAAGTAAGGAGCTATTTCTGCTCTCTTGGTTTTGGGACTGCTGAGCTCTTGAGCTTGCAGGCAACATCTGTCAACTGCCCTTCTGGATGGAGCTGTGTCTGAGCCTTGTGGAAGATGCTTTACTTGAAGCATACACGTGTATGCACACCCAAGAGCACATGTAGAAATATATACAAATGTAAATGTGTGTATGTGTGATGAGTAGCCTTTAATGCTGCCTTTATTCAGCAGAAAAGCTGCCTGGCAGTGCTTTCTGGGCAAGGAGGATGCACAGGTGTTGCCACCAGGTTTTCATGCATTTATGGGAAGCTTGTGTATCTTGCTGGATTGTTGAGCTACTGTAGTAGCTGCCATTTCTGTCTTTACAGGTGTGGGTAGTGGTTATTGTATATTGCTGTACAGATGAAATCTTCTCATGAAGATCTCATTGTGTCTGAGATTTGAGTATGCACTCAAGTAGTTCACCAGTTAGAGAGATACTTGGTGCTTTGGTATGTTTTAATGGTATCTTAAAAAAACCCTTACCGCCTGTATCTCTAAACTAAGTGTAACTTCTTTCAGAGTATCTTTGTTGATATTCTTCCAATCTGTCTGCACAAAACAGTTGTTAGCAGTCTGAAAGGTGGTAAAGGAACTGGAAGATTCTTCAGCCTTGTTCTACCTGAGTAAGCAAATAGGATATTTTGAATTCTGACAGCTTACGCTGTGTCTTGTTTGGAGTTTCAAGAATGTAACATGGGAAAGCATAAATAAAACATTGAGGTCCATTAGATTTTTCAAGGTCGACCTTAAATATGCATAGGGAAAAAAAAGACTAGAAAATGTGGCTGATGTTTAGTTTACTTTAAAACAAATCAAACCAAACCAATCCAGCCCCCCCCCCCAAATCTCACAACTGTAATATTGCTAGTTAGCTAAGGTCCCAAATGCGAATGGTTAAGATGAGAGAAATGCCTATTCAAGGTAAGAAAGAAGCGTGAATTTCAACTTGCTGAGCTTTGTAATGATTTTATCTGTCCAAGCTTCAGGGTTATAGTTCTGCAAAGTATCTACTGACTCACAGAACTGTAGATGCTTTAGAGAGGCTTTTTAGCAGGTATTTGAAGGAAGAGGGACTTGCACAATGTGTCTGTCCCCTGTGACTTTTGATTATGTAAGTCTGGGATGGGATCCATGGAAATAAGACTGTAAGAGACTTGGCTCCTACCAGTCTTTTGTGGTTTAACCCCAGGCAGCAACTAAGCCCCACAAAGCCACTTGGTCACTCACCTTCAATGGGATGGGGTGGAGAAATGAAAGGGCAAAAGAGAGAAGTTGTGCAAGGCTGTAGGATGCTGCAAAATGTGGGCCAGTCCGGGCTGGATAATGCTGTGCTACTGTCATCCTGCAAATGAGACTTTACTTGCGTTGTGTACAAGTCTCTTCAGACCTGGTCAGCCTCCAGTATAGGTCTGGAGCACCGACTGTGTTACTATCCTGAGGGTTTCCAGAGTCACTCTTTTTGTGGCCTCTTAGTTTACATTGGAGCTGGTTCTCGTGGAATAAAGGAGGAGAATGGGATTGTGCCTTTATGCTCTGTGCCTAGTGACCCTGTGTTGTCTTGAATGTGTTAGTGGCAATTTTTAGAAGGTACATAAAATTATTTATGGAGCAGTAAGCTAAAGGGCTTGTTATACTGCAATACTGCAGTGACTGAGAGGGTGAGGTCCATAAATTGTATTGCCAAATCTGTTGACAGCCTGAGCACACACACACTTTTCTAGTTTATGACACTTGGTCACTGTGCCCTTTCTGTCCTTTTTTAAACAAAGGTACCATAAATCTTGGTGCTGTCCTAAATAAGACCACCCAAACTGATGTTGCTTTTGCATGGAAAAGCCTCCAAGTTGGCAAAGCTATTGCTCTTTGCTCTGTAGGTGAAGAACATGTGCTAGTGAATGAGTGGCCTGCATAGCTGTCTTGGGGCCCCACTGTGGCACTTTTGTCGAAGTGAAGATGGGGGGGTAGTTGTGGATGCTGCAGGGCAGTTGTGGCTTGACTGTGTCGGGACTTAAAGAAGGCAATCAGAATTACTACCATGGGTGGTCAGGAATGGGAGTTTGTAGAGATGATGGTGACTTAACATGTGGAGCTTCATTGTCATCTTTTTGTGTGCCATCTCTTACGACAGGTTTTTTGGATGTGTCGTGTTAGAGAAAACTGTGTTTTCTGTCTTCAGTGAGATGAGAGAAGGGAAAAAATGTTCAGCTTCTGAAAATGCTGGTGAGATGCCAGCCCCTGTGCTGACAGACACCGGATGTGTATCTGGTCAGCCTGCAATCCCGAGTCTCTAGCAAGCAGTTACTCATGGTTTCTAGTTGTGTTTCTGCACAAGAATGTCTATGTACCCACCTCCTTCCCCCCCTCGCCCCAATAGTAACGTTTGAGAAGAGTTTGCATGGATGGTTACAGCACTGATTGTTGTTTGCTTTGGTGCACTCAGTGAGAAGGCATCAGGAGCAACTTACAAAGTTTGAAGTTCAGTGGTTCAGAGTTTTGCTGAATCAAGATTCCCGGGACATTGGTGACTATTAATTTTCTTGTAAACATTAATAGACTTATTCAAGTTTTGCTCAGTTATGCCACTGAGCTCTTTGATGAAGGGACTTCCGTAGCGGTGACGCGTGCTAATGGGCAACCATTCAAGGTCAGGTACCTACTTAGAAATAGCTCTGTTTTTAATGGCCCTTGCAGGGCTCAACTGTTCGTTAATGTTGCCACCTCGTGGCAAGAAGACCAGTTGTCTGAGGATTTAGATTTTTTTTCACTACTCACTGCTGCTTGTTTTATTACCCTGACGTGCCTGCTCTGGTTACGTGAAAACTATTGTCAGGGAAAATCGAAACCTGGCATTTTGTTCTCCTGCTAGGCACAGCGAATTTTAAGGCTCTAAAACTGGATAAAAAGGCAATAAGTGATATATTTATTTTTATTTTTTAATCATTAGGCATTTGTGCTTTACCTGAGTATTTTTGGTCAAGTATTGGTACTCAAAAAAGAGGTCTCTTTATTGAGAGGGTAGTACAAAAAGTCTTCCAGTAATGGAGGTCTGCATCTTGCTCTTAGTATAACTTCCCAGGCTGGTATTAGAGAAGCTATATAGGGATAATTTCAGACCTAGCTGGAATTTGGGATTAGAATTTGAGCAGGTGTCCTGTTAATGTTTGGGGAAGGCCCTACGTTAACTAGGATAGGTCTAATAATTTTGGAGAACATAGGGTGTTGTGTTAAAGTTGACAGTAATTCTGTTTTGACAGGATAGCATCTCATTTGGCTGTGAGCAAGTAAGTGGAAAAAATAATAGATATTGAACCTTCAAGAAAATGTCCTAATGAAACTTCTTGTTGTCAGTGGTTGTGCCTTTTTGCTTAAGCGTATGACACTTATATCAAATGAAGTGTGTATTTTACTTAATAAACACAGCTTGCAGATGATATCTGGAACCATGAGACGAGTGTGTTTTGATTGGCTGCCTGATTATCAGCATTGTTAATAATTTTAATTCACATATTTCTTTACTGACTGTATACCTGAGTGTTTGCACTAGTGGAAGTTCCCATGTCAAAAGCTGGTTTACCATCAGAGAGCAGTCAGTGAAGGAGAGCATGGATTGACAGGAGGCTGCTTCCCTAAAACAGTGTGAAAGCTGTTCTGTGAACCTGGGTGTGATGGTCATGGGATCTGCTTTTGAGGCCTTAGCAGTGGTGAAGACTAACAGAAGTTGGCTGGCCTGTGGTTTGCCTGAGCATTTGGAAGTACTTTCTGTGTAGGCTGTTTCACTTTGCGTCTGTGTATAATTCTAGTCTTCCTGATTCTTTTTTTCCTGTGAATAGAAAAAGCAAAACCTCATTCTGGGAAGCTGGGAGCTGAGCTTGAGTGTATGGCTTGCAGTTCATGCTGGTGCTGGATGAAGAATGCTGCTGATTGCTCTAGTTGTGGGAAAAATATTCATTCTTAACTGCATATTTGGTCCAGTGTTAAATAAAAACACAATTTTGCACAGTGTGTGGTTGCAAGGAGGTTCTACTTGTCTTTAGGCTGTACTGAAAAGTTGTGTATCTTCTCATAACTACTACGGTATCTCTCAAGACTCTTTTCTTAGAATTTTAATTTTAATGTTTTAAAATGTAGGTTTGGAGAGATAATCTTAACCTTTATATTCACACATCCCTCCTTCCCCTCCTTATCTTGAGGGTTTTGGAAACTGTGAAGGTCTGAAAAATACCTTCGTTTGTTTCAGGTTTCAGGATGAATCTGAAAGTACTTCAGGTTGATACCTGAATGCGTACAAATTTATTTGAATGTGAGAGTACTTTTCAAAGAATTTGTTAAATGTTGTAACAAAATAGTATAGTCCTTATGTTTTTTTGTCAAGGTGTCACCTGTGTGAAATGGATTGAGGCAGCAAATCTTAAAGTGTTCGTTAATGCTCACTCAGTGACTGACACTGACTTCCTTATTAATTTCTTAGCGTGGAGTGATGTTGGCTAGAGGAATAACTAAAACTCCAGTAGCTTCATGTGTCTTGTCTTTGTGTTTTCCAGGTGGCTTCTCAACTGTGTTTCTTGTACGTACCCATGGCGGGACACGTTGTGCACTGAAGCGAATGTATGTTAATAATGTGCAGGATCTCAACATATGCAAGAGAGAAATTACAATTATGGTAAGATGCCCATTTATAAGTAGGAGAAACGAGAAGGTTTAGTCAGTCACACCTGGGTTTATAATTAATAGACAGGTTCAGAAAAAGAAATAGGAAAAAAAATTAGTTACTGCTTGGGAACCACAAAATCTGTTCTTCCCTTACAAAAGATACTGTGAAGACTCTATTTCCACATGCTTCTAGCTTATGTGTGTGTCAATTGTATTAGTACCTTGTTTACTTATCTGATACAAGAAGTACTTGTATGTGCACCTTAAGTTATCATGTAGACAACAGCTGACAGCACTTGCATAGCCAGATGTGAAGTAAGCATTCTTAATTCCACATGTAAAACACTTCTTACAAGTTAATTTTTTTCCTTTGGTGGCACCTTCAGTTGCTCGTGTGTAATAACTTTGTAAAACTTGGTTATAGTTCAGATTACAGTAGTTGTGACTTTTTTCCAGCTACCTTTTGTAATAAGGGTCACAGTGGCTGTTTTTCAGGTTAGTTTAAGATGGGCACAAGTAGCTCAATTGTTCCATATCCCCTACATACCAAGGCTCTGGCTGTTGGTACTTCACAGAGCTGTTTTGGAATGCAGCAGTTTGGATGTGTTAACACTGTCCAACAAGTAGCACATGATTGCACTTTTCTGAGCAGTACTTGGGTTGTGTTTGATGTGTAGCAGTCTGTGTAGTTAGCTCAGACATTGCTGACAGCAATGAACTTGGTTTCTGTATTGGTGGTGCTTTCTCAAGAGCAGTGGGTGTGGGACAGGAGCTACTTAATTTGGAATCATAAATGGTTGAACACTTGTAGTAGCTTCTCCTTGTTTAAATGTTTCTAGGTGTAATCATGCACATTATGTTTTTCAGAAGGAGTTATCTGGGCACAAGAATATTGTGAGCTACTTGGATTGTGCTGTTAACTCTGTGAGTGACAACGTCTGGGAGGTTCTCATTCTCATGGAGTACTGTCGAGGTAAGCAACAACTCTTAGGTTCTTAGAGTACATGCAGAAAAAATATATGGATCACCTGGGATATTTACTTAGAATTGTTCCCTTGATATCAAAGATCGACAGACATCTCCCACACCTGGAGTCCAAAGGGTTCTTTTTGTTTTTCTGTTTGTGCTGTTGCTGTTGAGACACTGAGATGTTGGACACTGAGAAAACGTAAAGGCCAGTTTCACACAACTTGGAGTAGAAGCAGAAAAATATTTTGTATGAGAATAAAGTGAAATTGTGTTTGTGCTAACAATCAACATGTAGCTAGAACATGACTCAGTAGGAAAGATGGGCAAGCTTTTCACTGCTGTTCTTCCCTATTTGTGTTTTAGATAACAATATTACAGCTGCTTTACTCTTACCTGACAGGTGACTTGTTCTAAATAACCATAGCAAAGTTAGCGTTGATAGTGCTGGTCAAAAAAGCCAATAGTACTTGGGTTCTGCTTTAGAATATAACTTTGTTTCAAGCAATATGTAAACACAGGTACTGTGTAAATTATTTTTTCCCTCATCTCACGCGTGCGTTGGAATAAACTTGCTGTTGGGTTTAACTTCTGAAGTTTATCTCAAACTGTGGGTAAGTAAGCATGGGTGAATTTGTGTACCCTTGTGGGAGCTCACTTCTGACTCCCTGTTGGTAGCACTCTTCCTTAATTATGCTGGTAAATAGCCACGGGGATGTCAACTGTCAATCAGCTTGACAGTGTTAGGCTTTTCTTTTTCAAAACATGCTTGTTTCAACAGAGTGCTCATCAAGGCCCTGCAGATCCTGAGGCTTGCTTCATCTGTTAGTGCTCAGTGAGCCTGGTGGTAGGGGGAGCCTAGTATTGTCTGGTAAAAGTATTTCAAGAAACAGGGAAATAACTGGTTGCTGATCTTAGAAAGAATCTTATGAAGTGGTTACCTGAGGTCTTTCTTGAAGGCTAGATTCAGAGGGCTTTTTTTTTTTTTTTCCCTCTTTTAAAAAATGTTTTGATATTTGTCTCCCGGAAAGACAAAGAGAGAGGGTGACTAGAATATGAATGAAATTGAAAGTGGTTGGCTGACAGGGTTTTGGCTGTGAATCTAAACACAAGAGACACTTTTGAGGTAACATCTTTGTGTGATGGATGTTTCTTTGCAACAACTCATCCCAAACGGGTTTCAGTCATATGGACCCTTTTTCATTTGAGACTGTAATTTCCACAGGGACTATGGAAACATTTCTTGCATCTATTAGTAGACTTTTTGCATATAAATACGTCTTCCCTTCTGTATGTGACAGTAATTGCTAAAAAAAAAGAAGAAAAAAAAAAAGAAAAATACAAATACTTTGTTGTTTCTTTAGCTGGGCAAGTTGTGAACCAGATGAATCAGCGACTGCAGACAGGCTTTACTGAGTCAGAAGTAATGAGAATATTTTGTGATACCTGTGAAGCTGTTGCCCGGTTGCATCAGTGCAAAACACCTATAGTTCACCGGGATCTAAAGGTATGAATTTAATAAAAAGGAACCTCTAGGTTAAAAATCAGTTATCTACTTAAAAAGGATTGAGGACATAGAAGGCGTGTCACTAAGACTGACTTCTAGGTAGGGAAGCACTTGCTGTTGGTGAAGCTGTGAACCATAAGACATCGCTTACTGCCAATGCCAAGTCTGTCAATTGATTTTTTTTTTCCTGAAAAGTTTTCCATTTTGTGTGAGAATATGTCATAGCAGTTAACTTGGAAATGAAGGTGCCACTGTGTTCATCTAATGTTTCTGTGTGTTGATTTCCTTTCAAGGTGGAGAATGTATTGTTAAACGATAGCGGGAACTATGTTCTCTGTGATTTTGGCAGTGCCACTAACAAGTATCTTAATCCTCAAAAAGATGGTGTAAATGTGGTTGAAGAAGAAATTAAAAAGTAAGTTCACTTCTAAGTGGCCTTTCTATCATAATGATTGTGCTGCTTGGAAGCTTTAATTAATATGAATTCAAATGGATGTTTGAATTAGAGCTAATGTTGACATCTAGTAAAACAGGAGAACTGTTTGGTAACATCTTCACAGATTGCTTTTGCAAAACTGAAACTCTTCAGAATAAAACTGTTAAGGGGAAAAAGCATGCTGGTTTGAAATGAAATTGTTCAAAAATGTATGTGTGCCGAGTGGCCTTTTTAGGAGTTAGATATTTTAAATTTGTGTTATATGAGAGAAAAAGAACCAATGTAAATAGCATTGGAAGGGGTTTACATAGAGTCCTCTTGCTAAAACTTCGTGTTCATTTTCTGAAGACTGATCAAAAAAATTTAACTTTTATTAGAAGTGCACTCTTTAAAACATGTATTAGTTTGGTTTGCCCCTTCAGGCTAACTGCTGCAGGGGAATAAATATAGGCTGCTTACTCTCGAGTTATAAAATGATACAGGGTTTTTTTTCCAGCTCTGAAAAATATTTTGACTACCAGTTTAGTAATTTTTTTGGAGCTAGTGGTTGTTTTTTTTTGAAGTCCACATTCTGTGTCTTCAAATCTGCTACAGGGAATACTCTTCTAGGACCCCTGTCATTACATCTTTCAAATTACTAATGACTGCAGTAGTTAAGCAGAGTGTCTCTTGAAAACCTACATGTGCTGGGGAAAGAACATGAAAAGGCCATGAGTTTGTTTATTCTTGTGTATGATGATTTTTACATTCCTCTAAATTCTCTCTGCGATGCTGCTAATGCAATAAATGACTTGCCTTGTGTGGTACAATTCCAAGTGTTGATCTGAAACTTGAGTGTGAATGGTGTGTGCACAGCAGATGCAGGAAAACAAGCTTTCAGTTCTGAGGCACAGGTTTCATCCATGTCTTCTTGATTCTACACTGCTAGGTATACCACACTGTCATACCGAGCTCCTGAAATGGTCAATCTTTATGGAGGAAAACCAATTACTACCAAGGCAGATATCTGGGTAAGCAAGAAACCAGGTACTGAATTAAGAGGTGTGGGCAGAGACTTAAAAAAGTAGCACTGCTTAACTGAAAAACTCATTCTTTGAAAGTGAAGCCTATCATGCAGCTATGCAATGTGGAATATAGGAGAGGGATCTTTGGTAGTTATGTCTTCTGTAACAAAAATGATGATGAATATTTTGAGTTCAGGGGGACGTGATTTAGAATTTTTTTCCTGTTTGCTAGCTCAGATTGCTGCTGGGTAGTCAGCAGTGATTTCTCTTGGAACCCTGTTGGCAGTGATAAAGAGAGGTGTTATTAGGTGATGTACAGGGAAGTAAATAAAGACTAAATTCAGCAGAAATGCTAGTGGTATCTCTGGGTGATAGGATGCTGTGAATGCAGCTCTTGGGATATGCTCTGGCTTTGGTAGTTTGTTGTCTAACACAGGAGCCAGTAGGAAGGGAAGCCTTTTTAGAGCTGCTTTATATATCAACTTGTCACATCAACAGTGTGTTTCATAATGCAGCTTCTCCATTACCGTGTAAGCATCATCTGTAGCTAGGACACAGTCTGTGTCTTGTTAGTGCTGCTTTTGTGTGTAAAAGACTGACTCTCATCCCTTTACAGTGCCTGTGTTGTTGTTTTTTTTTACAGGCACTGGGCTGTGTGCTGTATAAACTTTGTTTCTTTTCACTTCCCTTTGGAGAAAGTCAAGTTGCTATTTGTGGTGGAAGCTTTACCATTCCAGATAATTCCCGGTACTCCCATAGCATACACTGTTTGATAAGTAAGTACCTGGGCCACACAGCAATTATTTTGCCTTGTAAATCATAGCAAAGACAGAAGATCCCACTACTACTGTGTGGGCAGGTGGCTGGGCTGGGTGGTGCAGACTGGCTGGGTTCTGGAGTGAACAGTGGGAGTTACTCCTGGCTACCATCTGTCTGGGAACTCCTGCCCTTGTCCTTCAAGGGGGCTTGCTTATACCTTTGCTCAGTGACCACTGTGCCACAGGGTGCCAGACTAGAGAGGATTGCCAGCCTATTAATAGTGGTTTTCTATCCAAGTTGGGCAGTTGTGCTTAGATGAATTAGAAATGCAGGTTTAGTTTAGAAACATACATGACCTGATACAAGTTGTGCTGAGGGGAATTTTATAGTAGTGACTTGGTTTATAACAGAACAAAAATCTGATCAAGTTTGTGCCACCCAAAGTGTCAGATGGCCAAAGTCTAACAGTGCAAAGAGTATGAAGGCAAATTTTGGACAACCAGAAGCTCAGAGGCTATCGATTAGTCTGTTATCCAAGTATAGAGATACAGGACCTAGTATTTATAGTAATAATGAGTATTTTCAGTTGTTTTTGTTTTCCACTTTGAGCAGGTTAACTTGAAAGAGTGCGACAGGGTATGAAAAATTCAGAAGGGTGGAACAGGAGCTCTTGTAATTAATTTCTAAGTAATAAATGTGTTGACCACATAATTTATGCTTTTAACATAAGAGGAAATGCCAAATCCAAACCACTTTTTTGAGCACACATTCATAATTGAGAAATAGCAGTTACCACGATAAGCATTTACCTTCTGAAAATGCTGAATAACTGACAAAATGAGGTAGATTTTCCAGGTATTAAATACATTTCTCTGTCACAGTGGTAATTTTAGAAGAGTACAGGTTTTAATCCAGTCTCCTTATAAGTATGAATTCTGATTTATGAAGACTCAATGAACTGCTGTGCCAAGATAAGTATTACTGGTATGTGGGTGGCAAAACTTCTCATAATGTAAACCCTTCTTTCTGCTTGGGATGGAAGCCAAAAAAAGCTGCAGTTGGTCATAAAAGGTATTTCAGGGACTTCTGGCTTCATTTCAGCCCTTGTACAAGGCCAGGCATGTGGAGTGACAAGCTGAACATTCTCCACCTTGTCAATCTACTATTGTATCTACTATCTACTCCTGCTAGCAAGTGGCAGGAGTCACTTCATGCTAAATCCTCTGTTTCCATTTCATAGTGCTGTCAGTGCAAGCTTAAGTCTGCTTTATTTTGTAAAACACATTCAAAAATAAAATTAGCTGTGAACTATGTTGGCCACGAAACAATGGCTTTGAGTAAAATTGTAAGATCTCTCTAAAATGATACAGCTTTTTAAAAACAAATACTTAAAGATTTATTACAAAATCTTGTTTGAGCTACATTTCCAAAATGGGTCAATAGTACAGACAACTTTAGTTTCTCTTCAACATGAAGAACTTAAATATTCATTTTCTTCATAGCCAAACACATTATACTCTTAGTTTGTTCAGAAGATATCTTTCACTGTTTATTTAGGTTCAATGGTCATTAAGGCAAGACTTCTTAATTGTGTACTCTGTATCATATTGTAAATTAAGTTTTATTTGCTTGCAAAACACCCTGCCTTCTAATTTGGGAAGCTAATGTTTGAGAGGGGCATCAGAAATTCTGTCTCGTGTCAGGAAAAAGTCCTTTTATCCTTGGAGCTATACTTTTTAACATAACGTGTGCATAGGCCACTAAACCTGCAAGACAACTGATGGTGTACAACCTGAGGGTATCAACCCTAGAAAATTCTAGTACTGTGGGTTAGTTTTATGTTGCTTCTCTCTGAAGTTAATGTAATCAAAATGGCTCTTTCTGGGATAAGCTCATTTTGTGGAGCTGCTGAGTTTCCTCTTGCTGTCTCACCAGTGATCATTTGGTCTTACCAATGTTTGCAGGATATATGCTTGAACCAGACCAAGAACAGAGACCTGATATCTTTCAAGTGTCTTACTTTGCCTTTAAACTTGCCGAAAAGGATTGTCCAGTGTCTAATATTCATGTAAGTAGTCTTTATTTAATGTTTTCTGCAATTTAGTGCATTTTGTAGGTAGCCTAGAGAGAAATAGATCAGATCAGCTGAGAAAAATTGTCTTCTTCATCAACCTTGTTCCTAGATGAAAAACACAGAGCAGAAAACTTCAAGCTGCTTGCACACATGTTCTTGTGTACATTCAGTATTAGCTCTTGAAACAACTTATTTTTCAGTTTTGAGGGCACAGCTTCCTGAGTTCTGTTGAGCCTGCACTAATACCTGACTTTGGGTTTTAAGCAATCCTTATCTGTTGTGTCTAATGCAATTAATAAGAAATATGCTACAGAACTTGAACTTGTTGCCAGTGGGAGAATTTTTCTGGATAAGCCCTTTTTCTCAATCACTCTAAGCACTTGTGTTAATCCAGTGGAAGGACTGCAGTGAACTGGCAGGCAAACAGAATGGGGGCTTGGTTAGCCTGCATCCCTACCCCTACTTTACACGTGAGTGTGAACTTAGAAAGTCTGACCTTTCTCTCAGAGATCATCTCACTCACAGATCCAATTACTGTGCAGTGGAATTTGAGGGCTTATCAGTGATGTTCAGGATTAGAAAGTGGTTCTCAAATAGGCATCAGGAAAAAGCCATCTCAAAATTCATAGGGGAACAAATGTCAGTTACAGTAAACTCTGCCTTTAGAGTCAGATGAGTGAACTTCATGGGATCCCTTTGAATTCCTTTATCATTGATCCTTGTAGAAGAAGGTGCTTAGTAAATGTGAGTGGTGTTTTCTGGTCATGCAGGTTAAAATCAAAATCAGAAAACCTTGAAGTACTTCCTGTTGGTAGGTACAGGCTACATTTCAAGTGGTTTGGATGGTTTTGCATTATGCTGTTGCAGTGTCTGAGTAGGAGGTTCAATAACTGTCCTTTCCCTTGAATATTTTATCCTGAAATATGGGCATATTTAGACATCCCATAATTAGGGAATTTATTGCTTATTAAAGGAGCAGTATCACCTCACTCAGGTGACTTGAGAATGTCTGCTTCTCAGGTATTTTATTATTCCCCTGGAGATCAGAATTGCCTGCTAGCTTAGCCCTTTGCCCTGTGATAGGCAAGAAAAGAAAAGGTGCCTGGAGTTTTCTTGCAAAGTGAAGCTGTTGGGGAGTATGTTTTTTCCACTGAAGTGTTAGAACAGCAAGAAGACCAGCAGTCTCTGCCCTGGTTGCTGCTGTTTTCTTTAGGTGGTGCTTGCCTCTCCAGCACTCCCAGCTGCCTTAAATGAGAGGCAGCTCCAACATGTGCACATGGACACCCCTTGAAGTTTTGTGAGAACATCAGGATGACCATTGCAGGTTAGAAGAGAGGCTGGATGAGCACAACATATTGTCTGTGACACCCTCTTACTTATGCAAAGGAAAATCAGGAGTGTGCCTGTCTCTCTCCTGAACTCTTGGTTAGTTCCAGTACTGGAACTAGGCCTTAGAAGCTGTATTTGATAATTGACTCTTTACTATTTGTGACCAGATTTAGGTTCGTGTTCTTTAAGTAAGGAGGTGGTGCATGCATAGTAAGAGATAAACTGCCACCTCCCTCCCCCAGAATTGCCATCTTCCTTGGTTGAATGTGGTTCTGGTGAAATGTAATTACATCAGGAATTGGACTGAGTTGTGAATAACATAAAGACCCGTAACTATTTGGATTTTCTGGAATTTGTGCTGCAGTGGAAGAGCTGAGAAAGCTAAAAAAACTGCTGTTGTTTCAGCCAAAGGTGAAGATTTGGTGTAGTTCTGAAACTTGAGGCCAAAATAACTCTGTTCTGTGCAGTTACAAGAAAACATTTGGGAAAATGTCTTAATTTATTGTTGCTCGTTGATGGTGTGTACATGAAGTCAAGTAGCTGGCAAAACAGAGCAGTAGTATTTTTGTTTGTCTTTTGGGACAGAACATAATGGTACTGTTAAATTAAAACACCTTGAATCTACAGCCATGTGAGTTCTGCATGAAGACTTGTAACACGAAAACCACAAACCCAAGTATTCCTCTTCAATTTGTAATGGTTTTTTTCTTTCAGGATTTCTGGTGGTTTTTTTGTTGCCTTTTTTTTTTTTTTTAAATTTATTCACATTTATTTTTCCCAAGAATTCTCCCGTCCCTTCAGCTCTTCCTGAACCCATGACAGCTAGCGAGGCAGCTGCTAGAAAAAGCCAAATAAAAGCAAGGTGAGCAGTGGGTATGGATTTACATTTTTTGCTGATATTGTTAAGCTACATATTGGTCTGAAACCTGTTTTCGTGTGCTTGTTAATAAAGAAAAAAATATTTGAGTAGCAGAGGTCATTAGAATAGATAAACTGCAATTCTAAGAGCTTCAAGTCTTTATATTGGATTCTACTGCATTGCTTTTTTGAATATATTGATAATCCATGGAGAGAAATGGAGAGGTGGTGGAATAATTAAGTGCTAATAGTCTGTTTCTTATCTGCTTTATTTTCTCCTATTGTGATGAGTGAATTTTGAAATAAAGTATTTTACTGGCAGGTAAAAACACGTTACCTGTACTATATTATCCTTAGGAGTTTTATTGTGAGGTGGAAATTAAATCTGGTTGAAGGTAGAGGGGTTTTGTTTTTTCAAATTTCTGATTTTTATTTCAAAATACTTTTTTTTTGGTACTTGATAATAAAACCAAAACCTCAGGAATCCCCATTGGTGCTTTTTATTTTTGTTACCATATATGCTGTTTGTGTAATGGTAATGTTGGAAGAATCCTTTATACTTTTATTCCTTATTAATGGAAGTTGTTTGCATTTTCAATCTACCAACTTTAATATTCAGCTGTGTCAGATGTATTTCAGCTTTGATTTCATCAGCCTTTTGTGAATGCCAAGCAAATGAATGGGCTCATGAAAAGCTGTGTTGGAGATATGTAGATGTCTGTGCCATTTTAAGGTCATGTCATGATCTGGCTGTGGTTGGTTTTGCTGGCTCTGCTGTCAGTTGGTGCAGGGCAGTGGAAGACAGGCATAGAGTGTCCATGGAATAGTGTTTTAGCCCTCAACTAAATCTGCTTGATGATAGTAGGAACCATCATGTTTCTTCCTAAATGTTTTCCTGACAGCCCAAAGTGACAGCAGGTTAAGGCAGATGGTGTCTTGATATAATATGGTAGAGAATAATATGAGAAGGTAGATACTGAAGCTCAGATTGTGAATTAGTGTTTTTGAGCAATTGGACAGTTGTGGAAATTGTGTATAATCTGATAATGGGATTCAAGCTCAAAAGTACTTTGGTTTTGAACATTATTGCCCTGCTGGACTGTTTTGAAGCTCTGACTAGTTACTTACAGAAATATGCAAGGATTTTGAGCAGTTATGCTAGAGACTAAATCTAACAAAAAGTAGAAATGAGTTGGCTTAACAGATAAGAGTTGTCTTAACCTTGTTTCCTGTCTGCGTGAGCAGTAATCACATCCCTAGCCCTAAGATTGCTGACTCAAGCACTGGATATAACTTGTACTCACTGCTGTGAACTGAAGACAGTTCATACAGGGAAATTTCACCTAGTTCCACAGTCTCCTTGGGCCTGAGGCTGTTCTGTAGCTCCTTCCTGATGGTGTTCTGCAGTACTCATGGGTCCTATGGCTGCAATGGGTGGTCAGTGGAATTTTAGGAAGCAAGTTTTAAGGTGTAAGATCCAACTCAGAAGTAGAGCAGCACATGGTTAAGACATAATTGAGCTATGAAGATGTGTCTAACCTGAAGAAGAAACAATCTTTTTATATCAAGCCTCTTCTAAGGGAAAACTTGCCATTTCAGAATAACAGACACTGTTGGACCAACAGAAACCTCAATTGCACCACGACAAAGACCAAAGGCCAATTCAAGCACTGCTGTGTCTGGGGTGCTGACAATCCAGAGCTCAGCAACTCCAGTCAAAGTACAAGTTCCTGGGGAATTTGGTAATCGTGGACAAAAAGGTAACTTAACCAAGACTGAGAATGGGCCAAAATAAATGGAGAATTATTTTTGTATTTCTTTTCCTTGTTGCTTTAGAAGGGGTAATGTGTAAAACTCAAATTAATCTGCTTTTTTCAATAAGCCAAAACCCAAATCTTCCTCCTTTCCAAAAGACTTTTAAGCTTCTAAGTAATAAGTTTTGAGCAAGTGTCACAAAAGTTAAATGCTAATTGTTGAGAAGCAAAGGTTATTTTCTTCATTGTGCTTAACACTGATTTGGGTGAACTTTCCTGTTGTGGACTAGGAGAGAATCATAGGCTCAATTTGGACTTTCAAATAGATCATTGAAGGTACTGAGCTCTGTAACAAATTGCTTTCATTTTAGTAGGACAAATATTTTCCCTCTGCCTCAATATGCTGTGCAATATCAACAAAATGTTGGTATTATTTGTAGGCTGGAACCATGTAAAAATGTCACTTCTTTAGTGAGTGACTGATGCCTTTCACATGGCACTGGTTGCAACAGAGAGGAGTAGTCGAGGGAGACTCAATCATGTGAAATGGGTTTTCACTAAATCCTGTGTGAGTTTGTCTTAATTCAAAAAGAGTTATGGCTCTGATAAATATTCGCTTAGTTTTCATTTACAACTTGAATACTTTCCTGGCTGTACTTTGTGGCATTGTGTGTCCATCAGGAAGAGCAGCTTCAGGGATGCTATTGGGAAAGCCTCCGATCAAAAGGCCACCAAGAATGTTAGTGCCCCAGCTTTACTAGACAGGATCCAAAGAACATCCAACTTGGAAAGCTTTTTCTGTTATCACAAGGAAGCAGGTCCTTCCTGGACACTTCAGAATCTAAATACAGCAAGAGAGATCGATTTATGCTAATAACTGCTTACTTAAAAGGCTGCCAAAGCAATTGAATTACAAAATTAATCAGATGTTCTTCTGAAGGCAATTTGACAAGTGAGCTGATAGTTCTCTGGATAAATAAATAATAAAACTTGGGATGCTTACAAAATGTTATGCTTTGCGGGTTAGGATTTGAGACACTAGAAGGTCCAACTTCGGTGTCAGTAATGCAGAAGTCTTGAACCCCCCTTGCTCTGTTGTCAGACCAAAGGAAGCTTCCTGTGTCTTGTAAGTAGAGACTGTGCATAGCCAGGCCCGGGGGTGTTTGTGAACTACCCGCTGTACTAGTCGTCAGACTGGGAAGGGAGGTTTTTAAACTGCTTCACGTGGTGGTCTTAAGTAAAGAGTGTTGTCTGGGTCTCACAGGAGCCACGCGAGCAGGGAACGGGCAAGAGGTGCTGCAGTCGGCAGGGAGCAGCCAGCACCCCCCGCAGCAGAACAGGGTACTGCAGCAGAACAGGGTACTGCAGCAGCTGCAGCAGGGCGACTGGAGGCTGCAGCAGCTGCACCATCTGCAGCCCCACCAGCAGCAGCCTGCCAGCCAGGACACCTACATGCAGCAGGTACAAGTTGAGTCTGGTACATGTTTCTAAGAGACATGTTATGCTTGCTAATAACCACCGAGTCATGTGCTAGTTGACTTCAGCAAGGCTTTAAACACTGTCTGCCAAAACATCCTTGTTAGGAAACTGAGGGAGTGTGGGATAGATCAGTGGACAGTGAGGTGGATTGAGAGCTGGAGTGTGACAGAGCTCAGAGGGTTGCAACTAAAGGAGCAGGGTTGAGTTGGACACCTGTAACCAGAGGTGGCCCCCCAGGGGTCAGTACTTGGTACATTCTTGTTCAACATGTTCATCAGTGACCTGGATGAGGGGAGAGAGTGTATCCTCAGTAAATGCACTGATGATACCAAACTGGGAGGGGTGGTGACACTCCAGAGGGCTGTGCTGCCCTCCAGTGTGACCTGGACAGACTGGAGAGCTGGGCAGAGAACCACCAAATAATGCTATTCCTCTTTTTTCCTATGTTGAAACATGTTATTCTTTAAAACACAGCAGAATTATTTTCTAGAGGGGCTCAGCACTGGTGAACATTGTAAAAGTTGAGATTAATTGGTCTGCCTTAAAAAAGACAGGGCTGAATATGTAATCTATTTTTTGTTAAGCAGGCTGGTATTAATTGGGGGAAAAACAAAAAGGAAAAGCTTCCAAACACAGTAATTAAAAAGCAGAGACCAAATTGCAAGCTGATTCTTGGTTATGTCACATCTTAGCTGAAAAGTGTTGTTGAATCACAGAAATGGGATTTTAATTGGTGCTGTTTCTAAATGTCTGGATATTCCTAAAGGGAGGATCGTGAGTACTTAAAGCTATTTTTTTCCTTCCAACTGTAGTACCAACAAGCAATGCAGCAGCAGATGATCCAGCAGCAGCTGTTGATGCAGGCTGTATACCAGCAGCAACCTTCCCAATCCCAGTATCCTGCTATGGTATGTCAAGAATGAAGCATAGATGGTACAGTCTTAAAATACATGCTGTGTTTGTCAGTCTGCGGTGAAGATGCAGTAAGAAAAGTTTGTGAGAAGTTGTAATGAGCCATGGATGTGCTAAATAGTGTGAAGTTCAGCATTTAAAACTGTCCTGGTTTGAGCCAGGGTGAAGCCAGGACAAAAACGATACTCAGTTGAGGAGAAGTTAAGCCAAACTTGGTTGTAAGAGCCTATCTGGAGTTGCACTTCTGTAGTGATTGGATGGGACAAATCCTAAACTTCATTAAGTAGGTATATACTAATTTGAAACCTCCTGGATGCTTAAGGTTTCCAGTAGTGACCACAACAATGAATGTGGCATCAAACTCCTACTTTAGAAGCAAGAAAGCTACTTAGCAGAATCTGATTTTTAGAAGTCAGGAGAAATTCTCATAAAATCTTGTTTATTAATATTTAAGAGTAGGGCATGAAGAAAATGAACTTCTTGGTGCTGCAGTAGCATATACCTAGACTGCAAGAAGCTTAAGTGGGAGGAGGAAAAGGCTGTCACTGACCTGTTAGGGGAGTTTCTTTTCCCCAGTGTAACGGACAGGTCTGGCTTCTTGCTTTGCTGAAGCTCCTGGGCGTTTCTGGCAGGTGGTGGTTGTCAGTGCATTTGGCTGCAAGGCAGCTGTTACTGCTTTGCAGCAGGGATTCACCCTGGCCCATCTGAATTTCAGAACATGATCTTTGTCTTTCCTAGGTGCAGCAGTACCATCAGGCTCTCCTCCAGCAGCAGATGCTTGCTCAGCAGCAGCAGCAGCGGTCGCAACAGGCACAGTCTCCTGAATATATCACTTCTCCACAAGACTTCCCACCAGCCTTAATCTCCTACCCTGGGTCACTTCCAGTGCATGCTGGAACAGTAGCAGATTCTTCCTACCCTGCAAGCCGGCAAGTATTCTGACACATGTACCCAAGGTTCACTTACTGCTTACATTCCTAATTGTGATGGGCCCTGCTGAATCCTCTCCTCAGAAAATACTTGCTTCAGCAGTAGGTTACTTCTTAAAGCAGTTGCTCAACTGCTGTTTAGTGGTAAAGGATATTTGGGGAGGAGAGCAGGACTTGTCAACAGATGAGCATTAACTTGTTAATGAACCTGTCTTCCACTTTTTCATGGCCTTATTCCAGGAGCTGACCTCAAACCACTTTGCTTAGGATGGTTAGTAGCCTGGGTTGAATGAGGCTATGGGCTTGTACAAGTCCTCTCAGAGTTTTGAGAGAGGCTGTGTAGTTGGCGTTTACTTGCTCTAGGGCTTCTGCCTCTCCTGTCTATTGATCAATGGTCTGACTTCAGTATGTTAAATGATGGATGCCTCATGAGCAACATGGTGCCTTTGCTGGGGTCTGCAGACTTACCCTTGCTGAACAAAGTACAAGAAATAATTACTTTCCTATTAATCCTTATAAAAACAGCATGTGGAATAGAAAAACCCTCTTCCTTTCCTGATTGAAAATTTTTTTAAAAAATCAGATTTTTCCAGTTGCACTGATGTTATGAACTATATATATATGTTATATATTTATGTATATTCTCTAGATATATAGAGAGAAGTCCTTTGCAATTGTGGGAATACTGCAGCCTTTAGTGCAGTCTTGGCACTGGCCTTCAGTTACTGGTGTGACTGATATGGTTCATGTGCTGCTGCTATTAGACTCTGCTATGTCAGAGTGTGTTGAAACAATAAAAGGCCAAATACTTTCTTCTGTCAGCTGCACTGATAGTGTGTCATGTATCACTGTGACCAGTTTGGCTCCCTCTCACCAGTCTATTCCCCAGCAGAGGGTGTTTTCTGGCCCTTTTGTGCCCAGAGCTGAGACTGATCAGCTGTAATTTGGTGAGATCTATTGCCAGAGGACTTGGATCACAGATAATTTCAGAAAGGAGTCATTCCAGTCTACAAGGAAATGCATATATTTCCAGTTTCTCTTCTGTCTGTCTGAAGATTATCATCCTGCTGTTTAGCTTCAAGTCTGCAGGTTTGTAACATTTAAGGTTGGTGTTGCCAACAAAAAGTAGGACTTGTTGTCTTAAAGGAAGGGTTGAGGAGTTGCTTTTTCCTTAGCATACTAACTACATGGCATGGTGTCCTTCTCTCAGGTGAAGGCTATGGTGGGATGGCAGCCCCTGAGCAAGCAGGACCTGGTCCCTGCTGCTTTTCTGCTCTGCTTCAGACAAACAGAAGTGGGAGGTGTAGTTTGCTAAAACTTGCAGGAAAGGAAAAAAAATATGCATCTGGTCAAAGGTTTCCTTGTTTGGGTGGATAGGACTCCTAGAAGCAGAAGCTGTGATGGCAACTAGTTAAGTATGTGAGTTGGACTGACTGAGATTGAAAGACACTTAATGTGCCAGGAAAAAACAGTTTGGAAATAAAGAGAACCAATGAAAAGTTCAGCCATATTTAGTAGGCTTTGTTTTGAGGAAAAAAGTCAGCTTCCTATGGCAATATAGAAATTCCTGCAGGTGAAATACAGTTTTTTTGCCCTTGCATGTTACCTTGGTGAAGGATTTTGTTCTTTGGCTACAGTTCTCAATGGAAAAAAGTAAAGTCCAAGGATTCCATGCAGAAACAATGCAAACATATTCCAAGTGATCTGTTTTCCTTTTAAATTAGCTTTCAGATGCTTTTGAGATAAGCTGTTCATGCATGTGTGTTACTTGTATGTGGTATTTTGGCATAATGAACTATGCCATAGATTGTCACCCTGCTAAACATCCTGTAATGTTTCCTTTTATTCTTTCTATTCCATGAACTGACTTTACAGGTCAGGTATTCCTGATGCTGAAGCAGTTGCCAGTTACCCAAAGCAGAGCATCAATAACCCACCTGATATGTCAGGCTGGAACCCATTTGGAGAGGACAATTTTTCCAAGATGACAGAGGAGGAGCTGCTGGACAGAGAGTTTGACCTGCTAAGATCAAGTAAGGGACGCTTGAAGGCTTATTTTGCTTCACAGTAAGTGAGGGCTCTGTAGTTGCTCAGCAGTTCCAACACTCACCTGGTCAAAGGTCTGTGAAGTCTGTGTACAGATAATTCTTTCTGAGCATTTGAGGGCAGAGTTGGGCCTGTCTTGTTTCCCTGCCTTCCTGTTTTGAAAATGTGTGCAATAGGAGCTAAAATTGGTAGCTGCTGGCTCAAATACTGCAGAAATGGTTGTATCTTAGCTCGTAAATACTGCTTGTGTCACTGATTGTCAAGAAGCTCTGAACAGCAAAGGTATGTTGGTAAATAGGAAGTTTGGCTGCTTTGCTTTATTCCTTTCCAGCTTTGTTTTTGCACACCAGAGCAAAAGAATCTGTGGGTCTGATAATGTCCTTTGAAAATGCCTGAAGGAAAGTTGATCTATTGCATTATGTTAATGTGTTGTAATGTCCTTTTTGATAAGTGGCTACATGTAAGAGCTGCTTTATTGTTCTGATATGACAATAGTTGAATAAACTTTTTCCTCTTGAAGTCAGTTATGTCAATGGTTTTTACTTGGAAATGACTGCCTTTTCTGAATTGCTTAACACATGCTCATTAGGTGCTCTTCCTAAAATGGGTTTTGTCAAGGTGAGATTTATTAGTGAGACTTGTAAGATGTGACGGTGTCAAAAAACAGACTATCAGCAAGTTCTTTGCAATGACTAAGTGTAGTAGAGTTGAATTTAAAGTAGTAGAGGAAAAAACCTCCAAACAACCCTATGCCTTCAGTTGACTCTCTTTGTCTTGGATTTCTGTGTCCTTCAGTGGAGCTGGACAAGATGTGCACATCACCTGTTAAGCCTTCAGGAAAGTTACTGGGTTTTTTTGTGAAACTCTAGTAGGATGTTTTCACTTACATTCTCTGCTCCCATTGGTGAGATGTGCTTGTAGCCTGCACACATTTTACAGTCAAATGGCTTAACTGCTATCTGGGGGAAATTGATTATGTATCAGCTGAAAAATGAGCATACTTGCCAAGTCCAAGTTTAGAATTTGAAATTATTTAGTAGTAGACTTGAGTGTCTTCAGGCATGTTGCTTCCAACTGGAGCCTTACAAGTCTTTTGAAAGAATGCACTCCTGAATCTGGAGCAGGATGTCTTGAACCAAAAGGTCAGCACAGCCTCAGCCATTTCCAGAATCTTTAACTTATTGTTGGGCTGCTCTCTGTAGTTGTGGTAAGTTTTAGGAGATGGATTTGGTTAAGCCACATGTTTTGAACAAATATAAGTACAGATATGGAGAAGATACTAACCAAGAATGTATTTTAAGTGGCTTTGCAAAAAAGCTGGAGAACGTTCTCCAGGAAGTAAGCTTGCCTGGAGTGGGCTCAGTAGGCTGGTTGTAGTAAGCTGGGGATACAGAAAACTGTAGAAATTCTTAAGTTGGAAAAGGTTGAGTTCATCTACTTGGGTGTGTTTTTTGTCTCACCTCTTAGTAAACATAATTCAATGCACAAAAGAGCTGGGTGTGATAATGTACTTGATGTGCTACATCAGAAAGGCAAACATGACAGCAGAGCTTTGCTTAGTAATTAGAGTTTTTGATTCACTTGAATACAAAAGCAATAAAAAGAAAAAAACATCTCTCTTGGCCAATGGCACACTAGATGGCAGGCTTGGTTAGATGGGAAAGGAGACATGGGGACAGCTGTTCTGTGGCCTTGGTTGGATTTCTGTTAGAGGTTCACTGGAGGGGGAGCATTGCTAGTTTTAGTCTCAGTGTACTTGTGTGTATGCATGGTTATGTACATCAGAGACTTCCAAGACCTTTTGTTTTTTGATATTAGAACTGTTGTGCCTTAGATAATACGAACTTGCCTTGAAGTGTTAATGCCTTTACTGCAGTCAAAGCAGAAATATTTATACTTTGTCTACTGGTAAATTCTCAAATGTAGATGGATTAATGAGAACTTGGGAGATGTATTGTACAATTAAGCTACAAAATTGTCCTTAGCTGTATAATACTTCCTGGGATATCCTCGGCTCTATCTTAAGGAGCAAAGTTTGATTCACTTTAGATGTAGGTTATCTCTTATAAGAGAAAACCACTGTTTACCAATTTTCTTGCTCAATTTTTGATTTTACTGTGAATCGTTTTGCTATCTAGAGCAAAGAGAATTGAAGATACATGTTTGATCAATTTTCTGCTTCTAAACCTGATTGCTGTCCTGCCCTTTATAACTCATGTACATTGTTACATGAGTTTGGCTTTTTGCAGCATTACCTGGTGCTGAGTAGGATTCAAAACATTAATCCTTTTTTTTCACTTCCAAAAGCCTGGTTTGTATTATAGAGCTGATGCTTTACACATAAATTAAAAATATTTTTAAACCTGTTAAGTGTTTTTAAAGCTGTTGTGTTCAGGACAGTAGCACAGGAGTAATGAAATAGCCTTTGCTAGAGGATCAAGGTGTCACCATAATTTGTCAGGTGAACATTGCTGTTCAACTTTGTGCTTTTAGTACTTCATGTCACAGTGTGTGTAGGGATGAGTGTTGCTGTGAAGATTTTCTCTTTTCCTTTAAAAAGAGAGTTAACTCACAGAGCAGGATACCCTGCTTACACTTAGTGGGAGTCTTCAGAGTAAGCAGATGGCAGTTCAGTCAAACAGGACGTGTGATTGAGCAGATTTCTGAGCTGAGCACCTTTGTGGAGGAGATTGATATGAGTTTCAGGATGGAGTTTCTGGTTCTTGTGTACACTGTTGGTGGTTGTTGTTCTTCTCATCTTTGGTTTTAATGACAGCCCAGAAGCAACATGTGATGCTGAGATTCTGGCAATGTTGTGAAGAAATGGGTTTCTTACCTAGAGCTCCTGTAACCACGTAATCTGTGCAGAACCGGGAGCCAAGAAAACAAGTCACCTTTCTCACCAGGGAAAAATACCAGCACAGCCTTCACACTGAATTACACAAAGACTCTTGTTAGGCCCAGAATCGTGTTAGTGCTTCAGCAGAGGCACCTGTGGGTGCAAAACCTACAGAGTTCTCTGCCCTTCTCCTTTGCAGTACATGCAGTGGGAAGGAGCTACCTAGGTCATGTGGGCAGGAAAGAGCTGTGCTGCTTACTAGGCTTTCTATGTGTGTGAGTGCTGCTCATCCTGCAGGAAGTCCCAAGAGCTGACTCCTGAGGAATCCTGTCACTTGGATGGCAACAGCTGGATTTCTTGTTAGTGGTTTAAAATAAGTGCACTTTTCTATGGAAAGGTCCACTGTGCCACATGGCACATGATCTGGCAGCCTGAGCTGCGTTGGTGTAATGATTCACTGAGAGGAGAAAAACCTTGGATCTTTATTTTAAGGAAGTTGCATTGGAAACAAAATAATGTGTAATCCTGACAGTTCCACTAAATCTGTTTCTGCTTGTCTGAGGCTGGAGAAATGTTTTCTGTCAAACACTTTTTGATAAAGAGAACAGGATCTTGTTGTGGGGAGGACACACAGATGACATTTCTGCCAGAGAACTGGATCTTTTTCCAATAGCCTTGGATTTGATAAATTGACAAATTCTAAACTTCATTTTGCAGGGAAATGTATCCCAGGACGTCTGTGCTGTGGAGGAATTGAACCTTTTTATTCATTTTACTAATTCTTTCTGCATCCTCAGCTTTTCAATCCATTCTGTTTTCTGCTCCCTCCAGCCCTGCTGCTCAGGCTGAGAGATCTGATCAGTTTGAACTTGCATGGTCTTTCATGCCAGCATTTGTAGGGACTCTCCAAAGGGTAGTTGAAGTTGTTGCACCCTTAAAACGTACTGTAGAATGTGATTGCCTGCAAAGTGTGCATCAGGCAGCTGGTTTTCCTCTGGAGGCAAGGCATTAGGTAGCAGAGCAATAGCACATTCCTCCCTCAGTCTGCGTTTGTAAAGATGCAAGTTGAAGGTCACATACATGGCTTCTAAGACAAAACTCAACACCCTCACACTGAAATAAACAACCAAACAGCAAGCCCCTCAGAAAAACCTAAACACCAAAACACTGAAGAAAAAAAGGCCCAACCAAAAAACCTCCAAGCAAAACCCAAAAGCAAACTCGCCCCTATGTGAGGAGAGAAAGCAATGTGGGTATGACTGCTCAGACTCAGGCATAAGAATGTGGTGCTGGTTGTCTTCAAGGCTGATGGTATAAACCAACCAGCTGCTACTTTCTTGTGCATCTCAGCTGGTATTGTTTTCTGTGTGGCTGTTACTGTAGGATAATTTTGTTTGGGTCATTTAGGCTCTGCCAATTTCAATATGTGGATGTCGAGGTGAGAGCAACTACCTGATCTCCTGCAGTAGGAGCCCCCAGCTGGGGTTATATTTCATGTCAGGGTTGCCTGTGGTGCATCAACTCCCACTGGTATTTCTTTGGAGAGTTGGAACAGCAGGTAAGAGTAAGAAGGTTCAGGTTACACACACTTTTATGTGAAGAGAACACTTGTCTGTGGAAACTGGCATGTAATTTCTAAACTCCTGGGTCTTGTGTGCAGGGTTAATACACATCTGTCTGAAGCAGAGAAGCTGCCTAGTCCGTCTAGTCCCTGGTGGTTGTCTTAGCAAAAATTAGCCTGCTGGTTGCTGCATTGAGCTACTGAATAGGAAATGTGCAGGTAGCTTGATGGGTAATTAGAGCCCAGTTCAGCTACACCTCTGGTGGCATCTGGTCAGGAAGGTTGTGCTTGCAGGTTGGGTGGAGGAGCAGCTACTTGCTGCGAAAAAGGGGGACAGCAAAATGCTGTGTCTTCTGCCTGGAGGCTGCAGCATGTTCCTGCAGGTGTTCCAGCTTGGCACATATGGGTCAGGGGCTGCTGGCCCTTGCTGGACGCTCCTGAGCTGCAGTGTGGTGGTTGGGCTGGACAGGCTTGGATCTTGACTTGGCAGCAATGGTAGAATAAGAGCTTAGACAGAAAAAACTTTGCATCTACCATTCTTAGTACTTCAGGTTTTGGACTGTTTGAAACCTTTTATACGACTTTTAAGAAGAAAAGCTAAAGAAAAATGTTAAATGTTGGAGACTATAAAGAGCAAACATGACATTTCTCCATATTATGTGACACTTGGATTGTGTTTAATTTCCAACAGATGTTACATGTTTAATAAAAAGTACTCCTGGCTATTTTGTTGTGATTGTCAACTTGTCTCTTCTTGTGGCAAAGGCTGGCCAAAACTTGGGTAAATGACTTTGTTGTAGATAAGCACAGTGGTTCTGACTTCAAAACCTGGAGAGCTCAAAGGAGCAGCAGTTTCTATTGCAGAGCCCTTGGGCTGCATCTATAACATGTAAAGAGAGATTAAACATTGTATCACCAAGTATGTGCTGCTCTTGGTGGGACAGGGGGATTCACAGTAAGCTGGTGCAGGTGAACGTTTCTGAATGATCAAAAAGTATGAATTCAAGATGTCCAGTATCTTTAAAACATCCAAAAGCACCCAGTTACCAGTCTGTGCCTCCCTCACCCTGTACAGTAGATACCTTTGCATAGGCATGAGACCTGCTATTTTTATTTTATTTTTTGTTCTGTTTCATTTTGTTTTTTTACAGACAGGCTGGTGGACAGGAGAGCATCTTCAGATAAGAACGTGGAGCCACATTCTGCTCCACAGAAAAATCCTCCTGAAGATCCCTTTGGTTCTGTTCCTTTCATTTCTCACCCAGGCAAGTTACACCTGTGACATCACTACCTCCTATATATATGTATGCGCATGTACATATATATAGATCTTTGTGTCTGTTGAAGTATGTACATTGGGTTAAATGACCAAAGAATGATAAAGGTGTTGGCAGCCTCACGACAGTAGGTGTTTTAACGTATTAAAAGAAATCTCCAATTAATACTTGTGCATCCAGTTCCTGGTTCTTGTTCAGTGTACAGACTGTGTGGTGCTTGCAGTGCAAGCACATGGGACTGGTGCAGTGGGAACCACTTGCACAGAACCAGAAGACCTTTTGCTAGAGGCAAGTTACTTGCTAGGATGACGTTTTGCTGCTTCCCTGTTGTCTGCTTCCACCTTGGGTAGTTTCTTTAGTTCAGTTCTCCCAGCCAAGTTAAGGCTGTAAGCTTCTGCTGCATTTAATACGTAGTTTTGGTGCAAATGGAGTCAAAACAAACCAAATATGTTATCTGTGCATTTTGAGGGGAGACGGGAGATTTGTTATTGGGGTTCAGTTAAACTTGGACTATTTTTGCCATGTTGTATGTGAACACTGACTGTGAATGTGACACTGCATCATCCTGCAACTGGATCACCAGTTCAAACATTTGATCGATCAGCACTCTAATAATTTCTGGTGTGTCTGTGGCAAAGTAAGACCTACATGACAGTTCAGTGGTAAAAAGAGCTTCAATTACTTACAGAGTGCCTACCTAAGCTTTGTTGAGAGTGCTTCTGTGATAAAGGTGCCTTAATATGAATTTTAGAAACTATTCTTACTGAAGTTGAAAAGCTCAGATATGGTGCCTTAAAAGAAATGGCTTGGGGTCAGCTCCAGTTAGCACCTGCGTTGCTTTTGCTTTCATCTTGCATTCCTGAAGTTCCTCTGCTAGGGCTGCTTTTTGCTTCCAAGTGCTCTTGAACTGTACATGGGGAAGTGTGAACAGGATAACACCGTTAGATTCTGCAAGACAATTTTAAAAAGGTCCCTCTGAATTGTGTCTGCTCCTCTTGTTAGAAAGACTTGACCTAATCCTGCTCACTCTGTTACTGTTTTCTCAGTTTCTCTGTGTAGCTCATTCAGAAAGGACAAGTTTACCTCTGTCATCCTGTTAATGTTCAGTAGTTCATTACACTGTGGAAGCACTTTTTCACTGAAGTGTCTCTCTAGGTGCAGTGCATTGGTGGCAGTTTGGAAGAGTTTACCCTACAGGCTTCATCGAAGAGGTCACATTGTTTTGTAGTTGAGCCTAAATTCACATGCAAAATGAACAGCAATAGTTACACTTAATCTGAGAAGGTGACTACCAAGTGCTTAGTCTTCTGTCTTGAGTATTCATACCCATGTCTCTAGTGATTATTTGTCTTCTTTCCTTACCTTAGGTCTTAGAAATATTTGATAATTGCTGGTTTTCAGGTAGTTTAGATTGAATTGAGTGTCCTCACTGTATTGGGTAATATATTTAATTTTTGTGACCTTGAATCCAAGTTTTAATTCTTGACACAGTAAAAAATCAGGGGAGATGCCTTCTCTTAAGGGGAAAAAAAAATAAATCAGAATGAGTCATGGCTGAATATCCAGACTGCTTGAGAAGCCTTGAGCTGGTTGTAACTGCATTACCTGTTTAATTGGAAAATAGTGTGTGTTTCAGTAGCCTTTTTTCCGCTGACTCATAAAGGGAATTTAAACAAGTGTACATACGGGCTTGATATCAAGGAAGGTATTTTTACTGCTGTGTAAACAGTGAATTATACTTAGCAAACAAATTTAACATGATAAATCTTTAGATCTGAAGCTAGGCCTTTAAAAAACTGGTTTGTTTTCCTCATGGAATTGTTCTTGAAATTGTAAGACAGGTAAGAAAAGGAGAATGGTGTTGATTTAGACATGTTTTCTTTGTAGTTGAGGGCTCTCTAGGACAAACTTGACAAATGTCCTTTAATGTTTTTCTTTCCTCTTGGTCTTAACATTTCTCTACAATATGTTTTCACTGGTTTCTTCCTTCTGATTGTAAAAGATTTAAGTGAGAAGGAAGCCACATGTGCACCTTACTCAGGGCATCAAAGGGAAGATGAATGAGTAGGAACAGAGTTTAATACCTGGAGCACAATTCCAGTGTTTGTTTGAGACTGGATCTCCTTAGAGCAGAAGTTTCACTTCCTTATTGTACCATGTTTACACTGCAAATGGGGAGTGGGTTGTCACTATTCACCTTGGTTTCTGACTGCTGAGTTTTGACTTCTTGAATTATGATGAGATGAAATGTTGATGTTATCAATGCAAAGCATTTAAAACAAATAAAGAAGGAAAATTTTCTTTTCTTAATAAGTGACGGTTCCTACTGAAGATGTGTTCTACTGTATTAACAACCTGAGATTTGGAGCTGTGGTTATCTTCTGCTTGGGTTTTTTTGCTGTGTGACATAGACCTCAGGTTTATAAATATTGTTGGATGTGGACTGTAGTTGAGCAGAGTAACCCAGGGTATTTCTTTTGTTTTGGAGGCTTAAGGGTTCTCTGCTGAAAGCACTGCTTGACTAAACACCAGTTTCTGTCACCTGATGTGAGATAGCAGCAAGAAGCTGAAGATCTTGTGTCATCTTTTGACATGACTTAACATAAAACACTGGTAGTCCAGCAAAATTACAGCCATCAGGTATGTCTACATGTGTCCAGGAAGGTGATGCAAGGGCAGGGCAGATGCAGAGGCTGAAAGGTACAATCTTTTCTCATTGCTGGAAAGGACCCTGGGGTGCTGTGTGTTGAGAGCCTGTGGAATTTCCCCTGTGAAGCTGAGATTGCCTTTCAGGCCACTGGGAAGAAGAACCTGGAACTGGATGAACTAAGACTGCTTCCCCCCTCAGAGCTTCTGTGCTTGTTCTTCTCAGGTGGGACTGCAGAGCCAGCAGCAACATGATTGTCACTTGACATGAGATGCAGAAGGTGAATAGCCCTGGGAAATGATGGTTGGCTTCTTCTTATTAGAGTTGACAGAATAACCTGTAGAAGCACTTGTGTTACTCCCATTTGGTGTATGTCCTATTAAAAGTGGTTTCATAAATACTACATGTAAACTTGCTATACACACACTTTTGTGCCTAAATACTTCTGGAAAACAATAATGGCTTAGAACTCGAGGCAGCTGGAAAAGCAAATTGGCTTGAGAAAGAATTCCAGTGTTCAGTCTGCTAGAAACAAAACTGACATTGTAAACTTGTTATGGAAAAGAGAGAAGAAAGCACAGTTGAATGGTCAGTAGTGGAATGTTTAGGACAGATACCAAACGTGTAAAACAGGTTCTGGTTCCTGAGTACCTGAAACACTGGATGGTGGCAGAGGAAAAATGGGCTCCTGCAGTCAGCATTTTGGAATGGAAACCTGTGATTCAAGTGTGTGTTAACCAGTTGTGTTGTAACAGCCTTTGTTAACATCAAGTTGAGTGGTGCAGAAACTCAGAAGAGATACACAAACATCACTAATATAGTGCAGGGTTGGGTTGTACTCAGTGACCTTTTGCCATTGTGTGTTTGTTTGCATTCTTTTTGTGATTAAAGTGGGCTAGATGGCCTTCTGCTTCCCTCAGCTTAGTTCTGGACTTCAGAAAAAGGATAAAAGATTCAAGGTAACTCTTGAAATGTTGCAGATGGACTGCATGAGAAGTGGAGATGTTGGGAAACCTGCTCTGGGATTTTTTCACAAGGGCTGACCTGAAGCTGCCAGCACTTGGCTCTGGTGAGCTCTCCTGGCTGGTCCTCCTGGGATAAGGCTCAACTTCAGGTTGTCTGTTTCACTGCTCTACTGAATGTTTGTAAAGCTCATCTTCTGTCCTGTAGACACTGTGCTTCTTGATCAAGTCACTGTTGCATTTTCTAACATACACAGGTAACTCCTTCCCAGTCCCTGCAGGTATGTTCCCTGTGCAGAAACGGGACAAAAATTCTGTAGTGGCTTCCTTTTGACTTCCAGACTTTCTGCACTCCAAGACTTGGTAATGTCTTTAAATGATCATTGTAGGTGTCTTGTCTGGGAAGAAGAGCAGCTCACTAATCACGACCATGTGGCTGTGGCAGAAAACCAGCCAGCTGCCTGTGCCACACAGCAGGACCATGGAAATGGCCTGGAGACTTGGATACAAGGTGTCCCTGGGAGGACTCTGGTGCAGTAGTGATGATTAGTATTCACTGTGTTGCAGCAGCAAAGTGTATTCTTCAGTCATGAAGAAATGCACGTGACCATTTTTCATTTGGTTACTTTTTTCTAAACTGCTTCTAAGGAAGTTTCAAACCACCACAAGTTTCTGGATCAGAGCCTTGGAGCCCTTGGACTGCTGTGCAGTCTGGAGCTTTAAGTGAAACACAACTCCCTACACTTTAGCAAGAAACTACAAACACGAGTACAGGAGAAACAAAAAGACTCTCCAACCATCAGACTCTACAACCAAAGACTCTCCTGCCATCAGTTCACGTTTCTTTGGCAATTGTTGTTCTTGAATTGTTGGTAAAAAGGTGCCCAGACCCACAGCTTGAGGTGGCTGTTGTGCAGTGTTCCAGATTTAGGTAACTTGACAGAAAAAATAAGTTTATCAGTATTTGTAGTCACTGAAAATATTGCCTGTGTTACTCCATAGCCTTTTCTTGGCTATGGTTTCAGGTATTGCTGAATGCAGTTTCAGGATCTTTCCCTGTATCAAAATGATCTTTAGACTTCAGCTTTGCTAGATAACACTTCCAAAGTAACTTGAACTTCATTGCAAGAATAAATGATATGTGTGGGCTGTGCCAGTAGTGTGCTTTTTCTGTCCAAAAAGGTTTGGTGATTATTTTTTTATGTGTCAAACATTAGAGCAATCACTGTCACCTTGCACTTTTTTTTTATATAACACCCTTCAACCTGTCGACTTAATTATTTGAAAGACTGTAAGCAATAGATGCCAGGCAGAAGTGTTTTATTCTTCCATTTTTGTTCCTCTGGAAAATATGAAGGTGGTAAAGCAGTGTAAATCCCCATTACAATGTCCAACAGCTGCTGCTCTGGCTGTTGTCAAGGAAATAGTGCAGATTGAGTTGCAGTGTGCTGGTAATCCTTGGGCCTGACATGTGGCAAACTGTTCTGGAATGATGGTGGCAGTATGTTACCAATTCAAAGCAAGCTTAAAGCCTTTATGCCCCAGGCTTCCCCCTCCCATTCCTTAAAATGCTGACCTAGCAGAAGGCATGTAATTACTGCAGTTGTTAGGGGGAATTCATCCTCTTGTAATCGGATGTCTTGAAAAAGAACATCAGAAAATTTCCTTGGAGATTGGGATCTTCTTATGTGATTAAAGATGTTCCACCTGGCTCACATTTGAGCGAAGAACAATTGTCTCCTACAAGATGCAAACCTGATTAGAAGGGCAGTAATCTGAACAGTACGTTACAAGCAGATGTTACTCAACGTTTTGCAGCATTTCTAATAAATATATCTCTGAACAGTCTCTGCTGCAGTGTAGGTTGAGAAGAGGGCATGAAATCAACATGACACAACACTTCATTTTTGAAATCTATTTGGCCAGAGCATTAAATTGTCATTAACCAAGGAGTTTTCCCTTTTGGGGCATTTAAGTTTCTAGTTGTAGTCCTCTTTGTGTTTATTCAGTTTGCTGACTTCTTTTGGGGTGAAAGAGGGGGGAGGTGTGGTTAGAAAATGAAAATATTTCCCTTTTTGGGTTTAAAACTGGTAACTCTGTGGTGATAATATATTTGTGTTTCTTTGGTTTGCTGTTGACACCAGTCTGCTGCAATTCCCTGCCTGTTGTTGGCACTGAACCCAAGACACTGCAGTGAGAAGGTGCCTGCAGAGACTTTCTTCCATTGAATTGGGCCATGTTAGACTACAAAGTGGCTAAGACTAATGTCCACTTGGAGGAAAGGGCTCTGTGTGTTCACAACAACTCAACACAAACTGAAGAATAAAGGAAGATACTTGCTCTTTCCTGAAAAATGACAATGTGTGAGAGCAGTGGGGTCACCCTGTTGAAATACCTGCTGGGACTGAAGCTTGGAAGAATCCTGAGCTGTTACTGTAGCTTGTGAGTTTCTAATCACTGCAAAATTAATTCTTTTTTTAAAAATAATTTTGAGCCTGTACAAAATGCAGGAATGTACATTTCCTGCCATGGTAAGTCCAAGGAGGAGATGGTGGCTAAGGAGGAATCTGAGGGCTAAAGAGCTAGAAATTCAGAAGCCCTGTGCAGAGATCCTTTGTGGTGAATGAGGGGTGTGAAGCTGATGAGCTTAGAGGCAGTTAATTGCCTGGTGCTTGTGATGATGTTACGGCTGGAAAAATAAAAATGCTTGCTCAAGCTTCAGGTGGCCACCAAATGGAGAGGTCAGAGTCCCTTCTCATATGCAGGCACCTTTACAAAGACACAGGCTTCTCCCTGTGTGCTGCTTTGTTCTGGCCAGTGCTTGCACAGGGTGGTGGATGCTACATCCAACATGCCATGGCTGAGTACCCCTGCCCCTGGCAGAGCAAGGTGCTACAAAGCTGAGCAGATGGCTGTGTGGGGAGTTTTGTGGGAACAAACAAGTACTTGGAATTTTCAATCCTGTTGCTAGTTACTCAAGCACCTACCATGTCTCTGCTGCTGTCAGTGAGAGGTGGGCTCAGCGTTTCCTTGGAGAGCAGTTGAGAGCTCCTAGCATGTGGACAAAACATGTAGCTTCATCCAGAGTGAGCAGGCTCTCCAAGTAGTAGGATTGCTCCATGGGTTGTTCCTGATTTTATCCCAGTTTTTCTAGAGAAGGTGGCAGTTAGACTAGACAAAGGGAATTTAGGATGCTTCCATGGATTCCTCAAAAACTAGGTTATCTGGATGACCCGTTCCCCACCTTATTTGCTGTGTGTTGTCAGCAGTAAGAGCTCTAGGTCGGTCTGTTAAGAGATGCTTGTTTGGCTGGTGTGCCAGCATTGATACAGTCAGGATGGTGGGAAACTTGTCCTATTTGATGTGTGTTCAGTCCAGGTCTGCTCCTGAGAGCTAAACATAATGTGCCTTAAATTCCTGGACCAGCAGGTCAGCAGCTGTAGGTAAAGGTTGGGTGGTTTTGGCCTGTCAGTGTCCTTTTTCAGTTTGTTTTCCAGTGAGTGTGACTGTGGCAGCAATTAAAAAATATTTTTTAAGCCTTTTGGGAAGTCAGTTGTATTAGTTATACTGTGGTTTAGTTTTTGTCTTGGGAAAAGAAATTACTTTATAAATTTGAAAATTAAGTACAATGGTATAATCATTCCTAGGAAGTGTGAATTCCTGTGGATATTGACATGCATAAAAGGTCTGGCTTTTTTGTGGTATAGGTGATATAGACATCTAACCTAGAAATATTTCCTTTTCCTTCTCCCTTTAAATTGATGTTACCATTAGTGTTTCAGTAAATATTGGAAACAGCAGGATTTGGAAGATAGAGGGTTATATAGAGCAATAGGAAGGCTGTACCTTTGGGAAATCTAAATAAGCAGCCAAATAATCCAGATTCCAATTTAGTGGGTAAAGCAAATATGTAGTATTTAAAATTGCAGTAGATAAGAAGCAATCTGACACCAGAAGCAAAGAAGAAACAGCCCAAAGCCATAATCACCTGATGTTTTCAGTCATTCTGGTCATCTTGTTTTTAAATCCAAGCAGAAAGTCAATTGCTGCAGAATTCTCATTGTTTCATTGCTCTTTTTGTGTGTAATTGCAAAAAAAAAAAAAAAAAGCCAAATGGCTGCCACATTGGTAAACAGGCTGTTGATTCCTTTTGAAAAAGGAAGAATCTGTTCTTTTCAAACTTACTGTTTTGGTTTAAACTGGAGTATAGAAGGCAAAAGAGGTGGGTTGGCCTGGAAGTTGCATGCTGATTTCCTTGTGAAGGAAGAAACTACCTGAGAAATTATTTCGTGTTTGTGTATTTTTGGATTCTGGCTGAAGATTATTGTTTACTTTTCTGAGAAATGCCTGATACACCATCCATCCCCAGCTTTTTCCCATCCTCTGAACACCTTGATTTGATCAGCTTCCAGACACTGATTAGGAATGACTGCCTTAACCAGCAGCAGCCTGGGCCCTAGGTTGGTGGCAGATCCTGGTGCTGTCAGAGCCTTGCAGCCAGCACTTAGGCTGTGCTGGGTTTGTGGCACAGTGTGTCTGGAGGTTCCTGGCCAGCTGTGAGGAGCTGTGACCATCAGGCAAACATCACCTGGCCCTTGGGCCAAGCCCTTGCTGGCACCAACACTTGGTTTTGCTGTTGCTCCAGCCCCAGCTGGTGGTGCCCACACAGTGTTCAGCCTAGGGTGACTGATGCAGCCCCCTTGGCATTGTTGCACACAGTGGCTGTCAGAGAGGTGAGTTACTGTCACTGTTCAATTATCCATTCTTCAATCAGCCTGGCTGCTGGGTGGGCTGTGCCCTAGAGGGGGAAGGACATCTCCAGAGCAAATGTGTTTTCCCCAGCTTGAGACCAAAGGTTTTGCTTTTCCTCCTGCTCATTCTCTTCAAATAGAAATCTGTCAGTCAGTTGCACTCCTGGAAACATCTCTGTGCAGCTGCAGGGCTCTGACATTGGGAAAAACTTGTTTTGGATGAATTCCAGTGGCACGACCAGCCTGAGCTGCTCTGTCTGCCCTTGCCATTTCAGTTTGCTGCTGCCAAGTTTTTCTGCTCCCTGGATTCCTAAGGGAACCACCTCACTGAAGAGTCATCAGGGAATTGTTCTCCTAGCTCTGGTTGTCAGACAGTAAATGGGGGGGATGAAGGTGTAGGAGTAAAATGAATAGATGAATCTCCTTCCCATACCTGAGCTTACAGGTTGGATTTGGAAATAAAGAAGAAAACACTTCATTCAAATTTAAGTTAAAGCCATAGAGCTTTTATTTTTTGCCTGAATGGCTACACTAGAAGTTAGATGGGGCTGAATGTGGAGCTTCTGTGTCACTAGAGAGTGATTTTCTCTCAGCATAGGTGTGACACATCAAGGTGAGTACTGCTTTCCAAAAACAGGTAAAAGCTCTCCTGTATTGATGTCCCAGTGATCTGCTTTGCTGGCATTATTTATGGGGAAAGCCCTGATGAAGAGGGGCTGTTTCTGCTTAAGCCAAGGGGGGGGCACTTGGGGAGACCTTTTCAAATGCCCAAATGGCAGTGACCATCAATCTTAAATTTTAGTGGGATTTATGAGTCCAGATTATGGGTTTGATCCTGGCTGTGGGGAGGGAGGGAGTATTTCAAACCAAGACACGTGTTGGAAACCATCCTTGTCCCTGCATCCCTATTTCTATCTAGTTACGTTAGTTTGTGATGTCCCCTTTGGGACTGTTGTCTTGTCTGTTTCCCTTTGTGTGCCTCAAAACACATTGTGGGGCAAAACCCCCAAGACCTGTATCCCCATGGTGGCTGTTGGCAGGTTCCACATCCCACTTCTTCAGTTCATGTCAGGAGGTGGTGCCCTCGAGGGCAGGACAAGAGGGATCATGACCTCGTGTCATCTTCCCTGCAGCCCAGACAGGGCCAAGCGTCTCTCTCGCCCAGTCCCTGATTTTCATAGACCTTAGAGGAACCTAATTATGTTGGAGATGCTGTGTAGGATTGTCTTGTGCCATGACAGCTTGGGAGAGGAAAGACTGGGGAGTGACAGGGCATCGTGCACTTACTTGCTTTTTGAAACCATCCAGAATGTTTCAGTACTGCCATGTGTATCTGACTGGGCACGGTGGGTCATCTTGGAGAACCCTCTTCAGAGGGCAACCTGAAGGGATGTGTTTGTCAGCAAGGAGCACGTGGGCAGCCTGGCTGGTGGGCCTAGGGCAGAGCCCCTGAGCTCTGCAGTGGCTGTGAAATGGTACCCAAGGCCTGAAGGCAGGGATTTGAAACTGCAAAGTACTTTTCCTTTTGCCTGTGCTGACTGTTTTTGTGATTAGACTGGTAAGTTTGTGGAGACTCAAAGCAGAAGCACTTCACAAAATAGGTAGTCTGTTTTTTGGGTTTTTTTTTTAAATAAAAATAAAAGAATCTTGCCAGCCCCCTGGCTCCTGTTTCCCTGGAGAGAAGCAGCTGCGTAATGAGTGTGCTTGAAAAGCTGGTTCTAGAGAACCTCCATGCCCCAAAAATGCTACTATTGTGTTTCCAGACATCTTGTGCTTGGAGTAGAGCTGGAAGGTCTGACTATCAATCCATTTTGTGATCATTGTTTGAAACATTAGGCCTGATTTTAGCTCATTTCTCTCAGTACAGAATACATGTTTTACATCAGCTCTTGGTACAAGTGGCTGTGGTGTGTGTGGAATTGGTGTTGACTTTTAAGAGTGTATTTCAAGTTTTGTTTTGCATTTTTCTTTGGACCTGCAGGTTCTCCTGGAAAACAAGTGGATAACTCATCCAGCAATCAAGGAAATAACTTAGGGACCCAAACCAAAGCTGGAAAGCTGAGCCATGCTTTTAGAGATCCCCGGCCCGGGAGGAAAACTGCAGAAGGACAAATGATGAAGGGTGCTGATGAGTCAGAGAGTGATTTTGAATCTGATCCTCCTTCTCCCAAGAGCAGTGAGGAAGAAGAAGAACAGGAGGATGAAGAAGTCTTGCAAGGAGAGAATGGAGACTTCAACGATGACAATGATACAGAACCAGAGAATTTTGGCCACCGACCTCTCCTCATGGACTCTGAGGAAGAGGTGGAGGAAGAGGAGGAGGAGAAGCAAAGTTCTGACTCTGATTCTGATCGTACCAAGCAGAACTCTGTGGAAGGTCTCCTGAGCAGTAGGTTCAGGGATGGTGTGGGAAGCAGTGACATCAGTGAACCCAGCTCAATGCATACATCCTTGCCTGAGGTGCCAAGTACTGTAATCAAGGTGAACCCTGGCCAAGAATTCGATGTGTTTGGGGCAGTGCCCTTTTCTACTCTGCAGCCTCAGCCCAGAGAGAAGGTGGACAAAGATGTCTCTTCTCAGACGGCTTTTCCCAGCCTGCAGCAGGAGCAGGATGACTTTGATGTTTTCACAAAAGCCCCCTTCAGCAAGAAGGTGCCTCAGCAAGATGGCCAGGTGGCAGGAACGGAGCCTCTGCTCTCCCCCACCTCCCCGCGGAGCGTCGATATCTTTGGCTGCACCCCCTTCCAGCCTGCCCTCCTCCCCAAGGGTGCTGGGAGCAGAGAGGACCCCTTTGGGCTGGTTCCTTTTGAGGACATCACCGGGAGCCAGCAGCAGAAGGTGAAGCAGCAGCGTAACCTGCAGAAACTTTCCTCCCGCCAGAGGCGCATGAAGCAGGAGGCCTCCAAGAGCAACGGGAAGAGGCACCACGGCACCCCCACCACCACCAAGAAGGCCTCCAAGCCGAGCTACCGCACCCCGGAGCGAACCCGCCGGCACAAGAAGGCAGGTCGCAGGGACTCCCAGAGCAGCAACGAGTTCCTGACCATCTCAGACTCCAAAGAGAACATCAGCCTTGCCTTGACGGAAAGCAAAGACCGACCCAACCCTCTGCAAACCGATGAGAGCCTCTTGGATCCTTTCGGAGCCAAACCTTTCCACCCGCCGGATTTGATGCGGCACCCCCAGCACCAGGGGCTGGGGGAGGCTGGGAGGGCCCGGCAGAGCTCCTTGCACGGGGCCCTTCATGGTGGGGAGGGGCTGAAAACAGATGACTTTGGTGCAGTGCCCTTCACGGAACTGGTGGTGCAGAGCGTGCAGGGCCAGCAGCAACAGGCACTGGAGTTAGATCCCTTTGGAGCAGCTCCCTTCCCTTCTAAACAGTAAACACTTCCGATGGCTTCTCCTCCACCCCCTCCTCCTCCTCTCTGTGTTACTTCACAGAGGTTTTAATTAGTGGAGTAATTTACCTGGTTGAATAGACAGGGACCCAGGTTGGAGAAGGCCTGGCCAGCGTGCGTCGTGAAATTCAGAATGATGGCAAATTTCTGTTGGTTTTTGTAGAAAAGTAGAAACACACACCCCCAACAAACCAGGAGCATCATTCTGTTATGACAAATGGCTCCCAGAGTGGCAGGAGAAATCAGATCTGCATCCTGGTCTGTCACTGACTTCGGGCCCTGGAACAGACTGACATTCAGCACTTTTGAGCTGCCTTTTCATTCTGGGCTGAGGTGGAGGGAGGGGGTCGGGCAGGGATCACATGGGAAGCATTTGCCACACAAACAGGTGGGATGATGGAACTGAGGTGGTTCTTTGTGTCTCAGTCACAGCAGACCTAAGAACCAAAATGGACTAATATCCAGATGGGTCTGCTGGAAATAGTCAAATCTTTTGCTTCCTAGATGCAAACTACCTGTATTAATCATAAAAATAAAGAAGCCAAGTCCTCAAGGGGCTGTGGCCCAGAATTCCAGAGCACAGCTGTGGCTTGGGACCCAGTAGACATCTACGCAGCTGTGAAGATGAAAGGCAGATGATTTTTTTTTTGTGTGCCTAAACATTCAATTATATATTTTTTTTTTACAGTAAGTGCCATTAATGTAAAATAGCAAACTGGAAGCTCAGAGTTAGAATGAGAGAGACAGAGAATTCTAATGTTTTGTGAGACACACAACCTGGATGTAGGGGAGTGAACCAGCAGGGATGCAGCCCAGTGTTGGCAGCACTTTGAGAACTACTCAGTAGGCTGGGAGGAGAGGGGCTGGTTTACATGAGGAAATGATTTGGCACCTAGGGGTATTTCAGATGACAGTTGACTGTGAGATGCAACCATTGGATTTATTTCACTGGGATTTGTGTCTGAAAATACTTTTTTCTTCTCGGATTTTTATGGCAAAGGAAACGTGTGTTCTTTCAAACCTGGTTTTTTTAAACAAGAATAATGCTATGAAATGGCTGTAAGCTCACGTTCTTTCTGAGTTCTGATGAATCTATTCTTGTACTTAATGTGTATTTGTTAAGAAAGTTTTGCTACACACACTGAACTTTGGAGAAACTTCTCTGCCCCTGAACTGGCTTGGGGACAGCAGCAGTGAGTCTGCAGGAGCTGATCCCCCCCCACTGCACCTAGAGCTGCCTTTCCCACCACGATGCCTTAAGGACAGGATTTCTGTCCCACCACATGGTACCTCGGGGACATCAGTGCAGGAAACCTGGCTCCAGGTTGGAGCTCAGGGGGTGCTGGGCAAGGAGATGTGACCAGACTCTTCGAGGACAAGATGTGGCTCCGTGACGCAGCTGGGACAGCCCCTCTGTGCTGCTGAGCCACCTGCACCCTCTGCAGAGCAAGCCCCTTGGTCTGCTTGTTCTCCCTGGCAATCTGAAAGAAGAAGTGGAAGGAGGCAGTTCCTCTCTGTTGTTTCAACTTTCTGTCCTGCTCTCCTGAATGCTGAGAAGGAATTGGATGCCTGCATATGGGGGATGTAAGCATTTGTGGTTGTGTGTGTCCCCCCCCCTTTCACAGGAGGGGAAGTGAAATACTGAAGGTTGGGCATTTGTGTTCCCAGTCTCTTGCTGGTTATACAGTCGTTCTGAGGTGTGTGAGGGTGGGGGTGGATCCCTTACAATATGAAAACAGCACATTAAAAACAAGTTGTTTGGTTTCTTCAGGGGTTGGTTTGATCAAACTCTCCCTTGGTGAGAGGGTTTCTCCTGGTCTTGGCATATCTGTACACCTTCATTGCCTTTATCTTCCTCATTTTCATGCTTCTCACAGGGTGGAAGTGAACTGTTACAGCTGTGCTTGGTTCAGAAAGCCTTTCCCAGGCTTAGAAAATAAGCTCTTAAGAGGTTATGACTAGAAATGTCTCAACTCTGTTTGCACAGCCGTTTCCTAGGCTTTATTACTACTGTTCTCACCTGTTTTTTTGTGCCAAAGGCTGCAAGAAGCACACACCAAGTTTTGTAGCATTTTCTGATACTCAGGTTAACTGTCTTTTGTTTTCCATTTTTTCTCTGCACGTGCTTATGAGCTGCCTTCCCCTGCTTTCCTTCCCAGCTGGTCCTTGCCTGCCTGTAGAGAGTTGATGTGGCAAAGAGGGGGGCAGGTGGGTGGAAACAAAAGGAGAAGAAAAAACAGGCAACTGCCCCCTGGTCTGAAATGCAACCAGTCCTCAAGGAAGCCACAAGCTGCTGCTTTCCCTGGTGGAAAAGCAACTTGAGGGTTTGCTTGGCTGTTTTGTGCCAGAGGAAAGAGGGAAGGGGGGGTGGGGCTTTTTCAGGAGAGCTGGCTGCCCAGGGCAGGTCTCCTGTGGGCCTGAATGTTCAAGTAAATGAAGAACAGAAGGAAGTGTGTTTGCTTGGTGGCTTTTGACCCCTTGGGGCTGTGGAGCACTACCGGTGTGCCTTGTGTGGTGGTTTGGGTTTTGGCAGAGGGTCTGTCAGTGGTGATATCACAGGACAGGAAGGCTGATGTGAGGTTGTCCACAGCAGCTGAGAGATGAGATAAAAGCCACCTCTAAACCCAAGTGACTCCCAAAGTGGTGTAATGCCTCTGGCTGCAGAGGTGTTACAGCCAATGAGATTTGCTTTCTAGTGGCCTTAATAAACCTTCTTCTTTGTATTCTAGTTATAAAACAGGTTTTTGCTTAAATGTAGCTTTTTTGTTTCTAGAGTTAAAAGTTGTTTTACCCTTGTGACAGAAAAGAGATGGGTCTGTCTCACTGAATGAGCATGTGTGACTTGGTTTGTTTATACACAACAAAACCCAAGTTTGGGTTTAATTTCAGCTAAGAGCCACCATTCAACAGAGACCAAACGTGGCACCCTGGGGGGAATGTGATACCGTTTTGCCTTGATTTCGTGTGAGTGCCATGTCTCTGCTTGGTGTGGAGTGTATGATGACCTTACCTGGAACCTGGGAAGACCCTTCTGCACTGGGCATGTGAAGCCAGCAGTGGTGAGGTGGCACTTCCAAGGATATCCATGGGTTTTGACAGCGTTTCTTTCAGTGCGTTGGAACGACTGGACCACAGGCTGTTTAGAGTCAGTTGCTTGAGGGAGAGATTCTGTCAAAAGGCACAAAGAAGCTCCTAAGGGCTGTGGTCAGTGTCAGAAAAATCAGATGGTTGTGTTTCTCTGCAGCCTCTCCAACAGCCTTGGTGTGTGCAGTGGCCTTGGCTGCCCTGCCCAGTGCAGGACCCATCAATACCAGCTTTGGAGGAAGGAACTTTTAATCACTCTGGGCATCCCAGTTAGTAAAACCCAAGTACTGTGAAAATAAGTTGATATATTTACTACTGTGAGAAAAAAATAAGAGTTTATCTGGAGTTTTTTTATACTATATAGTGTATTTTTATATATGGAAAGTATATATAAAAGATACACATGCTCGCACACATCATGTATCTCTTGGAGTTGCTGTGTTTTTAGTAACAGAGCAGCCACAATCACTGTCGTGTGACTTGAGGGAGTGAATATGAGTGAAAGCTGTGAAAGAAAAACAAGTGCAAGGGGTGGCTGCTGCATCACTTTTCTGTAGTGCTTATTTTGAAAGGAGAATCAAGGAAATGGTGTGTATAGCTAAATCTGTGACTAAAGCATCACTTTAATATTAAAAAGAGCATAAAAACTATTTTTAAATTGCTGGCATTCAGCTTTTAAGTGCACTTTCCTGACCTACACTTCCACTTCCTGTTAGATTTCAAGTTTCTAAAGCTTTTTTTTTTGTGTACCACTAAACAGAGAACTTTAACTTTTTTGTGGCACTGATGTATGTCATAAAATACTTGCAGTTGCTAAATAAACAAAGGTGATAACAGTGACTTTGCAGATCTCCTTAAACATTTGCATTCTTGAGCTCTCCCACTTAGGCTTTACTCTAAGCAATGCTGCTTCTCCTGGTGGCTTTTTGTGGCTGTAGCCTCCTCTCACTCTTCTTTAAAAGGTTTTAATATACTTGTATTTGCTGCCCAATCGTCTTTCTTTGTCCAACTTGTTAAAAACCTGCCAATCACGTTCTATTTTTAACTCCTTAGCTTCAGAATCACTTTAAAGCCTTCCTGCAGAAGGGTTGTGCAAGGATGCATTCCAGCTTCTAGGCAGGCACTGCAGCTTGCTCCCTGTTCCTTAGCCAGAATGTTACATCCACTTCCCAAAATCTCCAGATTTTGTTCTGCACCTCATCTTCCAGACAAAACTGGAATGTGATTAGACACATTCTTCTTCTAGCAGTTGTTTACCAGAGCAGTTTTTCTGGATGCTGCTTGTACTGATTTTACTTTTCAGGTAAGCTGGAGTATGACTGCAAGTGGCCAAGAGGAGGGAGCAGCACCAGGACTCAGTTCCTCAACAGGAGCTCGTGTCCTGGCTGCTCTGTCTTCTGCCCATTGCCCATTCCAGTCTAATTTTGGTATGAGAAAATCCACAGGGGAAACAGTTTAACCAGAGGCTTCTGCCCACAACTGTGGGCTCAGCTTTTCTGCCTGTGCCATCTCTGATGGTTGGTTGGTTTGTTTTCAGCCCTTGCAGTTAAAAAAGCTGTTAAAACATGGTCTGGTTATGCATTGTTTTCTTAGGTTGTCACAGTATCACTGCTAGCACTTGATGTCTCATCACTGTTCTTTGCCTGCAGTGTAACTGCTTGTGTTTAGGGCAAAAGCACTTTTACAAAGCTGAGGTGGGAAGAATTGTCACTTCAGCTGAAGCAGAGCCAGGATGAACCTCTCCTTTTGCTCAGGACACAGCAAGGGAAATGGCCCCAGCTCTTAGGGTACAAGCAGAGCCCTGCTTGGAATGGATCTGGATCTAAAGGAGGTAGGTTGCCCAGCTGAGCTCAGCAGCTTCATCTAGAGATGCTCCTCCAAAACCAGAAGCACCAGTAGCAGCATATACCACACACATCACTTGAGTAGTGCAGTTAGAGCCCTACTATCTGTGTCTTGATAATGCTTGAGACCATCAGTCTCTGTATGTAAAACCCAGGGGAGGGGACTAAAGTGGCTCAGTCGAGCAATTCCCATCTGTCACTTCACTACGTGAGCTGCAAGGATGGTGTTAACTCCAGGTAAACAGCAAATGAACTGAAATTTATTTACAGGTTCAGTATATACATAGAAAGAAGACCATCATGCAGCTTGATAAATTTTGTCAGGGGAATAAAAGCATAGAGCTTTGCAGCCAGTTTCTCTACCCAGTGGAAACTGCTACAGTAGTTAGTTTACATTAAAAAAAATACATTAGCAAACTAGAAAGTCAGTGTGCTTTCAGTACACAAACACACATTCTTCAAATAGTATTGTCCACACAACACTGGAAACAAACTTAAATACTCACAGGTTCCTTGTCAGGCTTCAGTAGTAGTTAATTAGTGCACTTTGAAACTTGCTTTGCTGTCAAGTTTTTTTCAAAAAAGGAAAAAGAACAAAAAAAACAAAACAGTGTGTACACTGAAAGGCTCAAAGGTCTGGGAGTTGAATCTTAAATGCAAAGTCGGTTCTTGCCACTACCTGCTACCAGAGTTGGGGAAAAAAAAAGCCAGGCCCACTCCCTGTACTTAACAGCCAGGCAGCAGCACTCCCAGCACAGGGAAGTGGTGTCCTGCAGCCTGTGTCCATCACTGTCCCCCAGCTCCTTGGGACACTGCTGGCCAGCCAGGCCCAGGGAGCTGGGCTGGTTCAGCCTGGGGACGAGGCAGCTTTGGGGGCACTTGAGAGCAGCCTGCCCACCCCAAGGAGGGCACTGCCAGCAGCCAGCCTCTCCCCCTCTGAGTACTCTACACCCCATTCAGGGGAAACCCTGCCCCAGAGGAGTGGCAGCAGCACAGCAGCATTAGCAAGGCCCACAGTTCATCATGGGCTTCTTGTGCCTGCTGCAGCTGGCCTGGGGGGTAAGATGGGGGGTTTGAAACCTTGCCTGGCTCCTCTGGTGTGTGCTGAGCTGGTTGTTATGAGGCCAGAAGAGAAGAGGCCAGGAAGGCCCGGGTGGAAGGCTGCAGGTAAGGTGGCGCTGAAGTGTGATCAGCTCGGACAGTTTGTAACCCCAAACAGAAGGTTTGGCCTGTGGTCCAAGGAGAAACGGGGTGTTGGGATGTGTGTCCTCTCCAATGTGAGCTGTGCAGATGCAGGCACGTCCTTCAATAGCTCTGGCCCCAAACTTGAACCACTGGATTAACAGCATCTTGAGGCAAGCAAAGCAGCAGCGTTGCTGCTGCTCAACTCGACTGTAAACACAAGCACAGCTGCTACATGGAAGCCACTCAGAAAATGTTGATTCTAACCCAAAAATTCCAACTAGTTACAATCCTGTTTGAAAAAAATGGCACCCACTGAGGTTAATCATGCTGAGCTACAGCTATTTAATAATCTGTGCATTTTGTCTCCCCAGTATTGAGTTTGTAAGAGATGGTTTCAGGACGGATTCTCAAACACAAGGCAGCCTTTTTCCTTTGGGAATCTTGTGGCCATCAGTCCCTTTCAGGAACAAAGTCTGCAGGTACTGTACAACACAGCACAAAGCAAAAGGCCAAAGTTCAGTGATTTGAATCCACGGCAGATTCACTACTTGGGGGGGTGTTATTTCCTCCTGTTAAACAAAAGTCACTTAAAAAAAAATTCTTAGCAGCTCCACTGTTTGCAAGATAGTAGCAAACATGAACATACAGGCTTAGTGCTACTCCTGAAATATTTTAGAATACTAATTCCAAATTGCCAGAGGAATCTAGACAAAGTATTTGAAGTGATGGCACTGCCCATACTGGGAGAAGGGGGCAATTTTTTAAGGTCTGAAATGAAGGGAAAGTCATAGGGAATGACACATGATTTTACCTTCCAGAAAAAGAGCTTGTCCAGGGAAGTACAAGAGTCCACTGGAGGTATTTAAGAGTGATACAGACACAGTACTTAGGGATATTGTTCAGTTAAGCACTTGTCACCGTTAGGTTAACAGTTGGATTTGATGATCTTGAAGGTCTTTTCCAACCAAGGCAATTCTGCAATTTTTTATGTTAGTGTCACAATGCTGATGTGTAAGCACATCAGCCAAAGGCTGAAGGATCCAACGTGCAGTCCAGCTGTGGTTTAGATCCGAAACCAGGCCCCACAGTAACTGTGGCTCTACAAGCCCCCTGTCAGGAGCTGTTTCTTAATTATGCACATGCATGAGCTCTACAAGGGTTCTTACTTCTGTTGTTTGTGATTCCCAAGCCAAACAAATGCTGCTGTGATCCCAACACTGAGTCCCAGAGCCCACCTCTCTGCTGTCCCACTCCAGGGAGTCCTGTTTTGTACTTGATTGCAGAACAGGAAATGAAGGTCAAATCCTGGGCAATGCTGTTGGTATTTTCAAAACTCTTTATCATCCCAGAAAGCAGGGAACAGTCCAGACCTCCAGAAAAGCAACTGCCTCAGTGCTTAACTTCATAGCTCATCAGACCCTTGAAGTCAGGAATTTCATGGCAATGCCTCTGAAATACAGTCAGGAAACAGGTTTAGTCACTCCCTGTGCATCTGAAATGACCAACTCTAAACCTGATTTTCAAAGAATCCTGATCAGTAGGCTGAAAACCTGACAAAAGCCTGAGGTAAAGGCTACTTAGGAATGAATACTAATGACTGCTGGAGGCTATTAAAATAATGGGATTCAAAGGGATCTGGCAGGTCTCCCTACAGACTGCTCTGAAACTGCCCAAGGGCACTGCAGCCCCCTGGAGCCTCACACAACCCAGCCTGTGGGCAAGCAGTGCCTGGCATCAAGGTCACTACTCTCTTGTTTTTCACAAGCAAGTACTATACCAACCAGCATTTTCTTCGGGGCAGCTGAAGTTACCATCCCTGGAGGTATTTGACAGTGCTACAGACATAGTATTTAGAGATATTGTTCAGTTAAGGACTTGTCATTGCTAACAGTTGGACTTAATGACCTTGAAGGCCTTTTCCAACCAAGATTCTGTAATTAAGAGGTTGACTGAAGCATGTGACAGGTTAAGAGCAGGATTATTTAACCCTGTACTTGTTAGAATATCTTACTCCAACGAGTAAGTAAGCTGCTATACCTTCACTCACAAGTCTGTGATGTACTCAGGACAGGGCTTGCTGTGTCTGTATTGCATGATGTACACCATGGATTGATGCCACCAATACAGCATCACCACTGCAAGGATATGCCACACTTGGTGGCTTGAGCCGAGGTAGTTCAGCTGTCCTGCAAGGGAAAAAGAAGGCAAGTGGTTAAGTTGTTCATGTCAGCAGTAACTTGTGCAATGCAATTTGCAATTGGTTTCCTCCAAACTCAACTAGACACTCCCATTTGCTGGGAGGTAGCCAGAGTTCTTCAACAAACTTCATCAGAAGTTGTCTGCCTTCTTTTGATGCAGATACAACACTTTACTCTGGATGAGAATACTTCCACTGTCAGCCTGTCCTCTCACAGGAAATTCAGGACTCTCAGCAAGGACCATGAAGCTGCAGGAAGCTTAACTGCAGGGAAAAAAAAAAACATACCCCAGAAGAGAATTACCTACCTGGGAAGTATCTTTCTGGAACTTTGGAAATATAGAAGAGAAAAGCTACAGCAGCGATGAAGTACATGACAACTACACGTGGAGCAAACTCCTGCAAAAGAAAAGGAAGGTCTCCTGTTCTGTTGGAAGGTAAAAATAGAAAAAACAGGGAAGTCCTAAAGAGATGAAAAAGGAATGACAAAACTGCATCTTACTTCAGGGCCTGATCTATGAGCAAAATCCAACAGGGAAGCAAAAGCCAGTTTGAGCAATTCTGAATGGGAATCAAATTGTTCTGTCATGAGCTCCCTGCTTCAGGGCAGCAGCTCTTGAGTGTTTCTGTGCAGCCTGCATAGACTTGAAACCTGAAAGGACATCTTCCAACACACTCATCTTAGGCAGAAAGCCCAGGGTAAGTGAAAAGGGTGACTTGGGTGAAAAATCTCATTTACTGCTTGGGACTGCAGTCACTGGAACCCATGTCACAGGAGTCCCACCCCCTGGCTGGCAAATAACCAAGCAACCCATTCACCAGCTGCTTTGTCCTTAACAGCAAGTTTGGTTACCAGAAGTGGAACATTTTATTGAAGTTTGGAAACAAAATGCATATCACTCCTGTGGGCCTGCTACACCAGGAGAAACTGCATGGGGGAAGATGGGGGGGTGACAGCTACTGTTTATCTGGTGACCTGATGGTCAGGGGTAAGTGCCCTGGCTAAAGACTAGGTAAACTCATAAATGTTGCTCTTGGACATTCAACAGGAGCTCTGGGCTGGGTTAACCTTGTCCCCAAGGGACAGTCCTCCAGCAGGGCAGAGTCACTGCCCACTATGAGAAGGAATTCAGCACAAGCTGGGTCCCTGGGTAGCTGCAGTGATGTCTGGGCTTCTCACCCTGCGATTTCACTGTCACCAGCTCTCCTGTGCTGCTTTGTTTTTCAGAGTATAACTCCAAGCAGCACGACAAGAATAGCAAAGAGTTCAGCAAATTCCCTGTGATGTTTAACAAGGGCTGCCTGAGAGACAAAAGGCTGAGCAAACAAATATCAATTTTTTGCTGCCAACCCAGGGAACTCAAGAGAAAGCAAGTAATCATATCACCCGTGTCTTTGGGTCCCCCTCTCTCCTCTGGAGCTGTGGAGGGGGACAGCCCCGAGCACTCCTAGAGCCTGTGAGGCTGCTTCCCACCCAGCAGCCACCTCAGCTCTGCCCTCCTGCCTCTCCCCAGGCTGAGCAAGGGTGTGGCCACCCACACAGGCTGCTCAATCCCTCAGGCAGATGGATCAGGCAAATTTGTATCCAGCCTTTCATGATAAAGCGGATTTAATCTACTCAACCCACTTAACTGCTTCTCAGTAACTTTTTAAGTGCTTGCATCTGCCTGTACTGCCCTGTGCCTAAAGACATTTTAGTTCCTGTTCCTTCCTCCTCATTTCCCAAAGTGCAAAATGGCTGAAAGAAGATGGCAAGTGAAAAGCAAAAGGGAATCCTATTTCCTTCTTTTGTTTTTCCTCTCTTTTTTTGTTCCTCTTACCTGTACAATAGATGCCCCGACGCCGCCGTTGAGCCAAACCCAGTGGATGGTGGGAATAATTCCATATCCAGACACTGAGCAAAAGATGATGGAACGCAGCCTGTGCCACTGCTGGGTGAGGTAACTGGGGTGAATCTGAGCAAAAAACACTGCCAAGATCATTGCCAGCACAGTGATTAAATACACCTGACGCCAGTACTGGGGGGGAAAAGAGGAAACAAAAGCCAGTTTGTGGGTGTTCTCACCATGCATGTAAAAAGTCAGCTCTGGGTGGGAAATGTGTCACTGCTGCCAGCACAAATGATGGGGCTGGAATGAAGGGACTTGTATTTCTCCACTGACAGGGAGGGGGAGGAACACGACTGCTCAGCTCCACCTGGCACAGTGCCACTTATTCCAGCCACAGCCTTTGGCAAAACGTTTTAAATCCACCTCTGCCCCAGCAGCCTGGTTTCAGTACCTGCCTGCTGTACCCACTGCAGGCATGGATGCAATCCAGGTCTTGGAAGGGGACTCATTTTACTTGTCCTGTATTACAGGAAAATAGCTTACATGAGGCAGAAACAAGCTTATCCAGTGGGAATCGTTTCATTTACTTGAGATAGGGACACATCCCATAATCAACCTCATATGTAGGACCTGTGAAGTTTACCCTGCCTTGATATAAATTTAAATATTTTCTTGAGGCTTATGTGATCTGCAGCTTGAAAGGAAGACCTGCCTCTGCCTGTCACTCCAGCAAGCAGTGTTACTGCCACTATCAGAAGGAACTTGTTTCAGTTCCCATCTCTGTCTCCCGACCGACGTCCCGTGTGGATGTCCTGCCATGCACCCCCTTCCTAGGGCATCACAACGAGACCACAGGCACCAAAGAAGGCAAGAACAAAGGCTTCCAACTTACATTGTTACAATAAAAGGCATAAAACACCCCAGACACGTAGCAGCCCAGGATCCCAATGGAAATGCCTGCGTAGTCCAAGGCCATCCAGCGCCGGCTGGTCTTCTCGGAGCGGTGGCAGCAGAACAGGTGATACCCAACTGAGCACAGCATGCAGACCTAGGCAGGTGTTCCAAGAAAGGATCTGATAAGGTCTTAAAAATGAAGAGGGAGCAGTTAAAAATGGAAGAGGGAGCAGAGGCTTCAACTCTGAAGCTTAAGAACATGTCATCAGTCTGTTACCTGCCCTGCTGGTAACCCTACCTGGTGTAGGTCACGATGCCTTCTGCTGGTAACCCACAGAAGCAAAGGTAAACTGCTCTGGCAGGTGGAAGGAGGAAAAGACAACTTGGCAAGCTGTGACAACCCCAAGCTGTACAGCTCAAACCATGGGGCTGCTGAGGCCTAGACTGTGAGGCCCAGCCAGGAGTCAGCAGGCAAGGGAGCAGGGCCACGTCTGCACAGGGACAATGAATTCAAGCAGAAACCAAAGCTCAGACCTGCCCTTGGCACCCACCTTCTTTTCCTGAGGGAACACACAAGAAATTAAGCTACACCCACACCACTTCTTTGCTTCCAGGCTGGCATAGCCTGGAAACATTCTCATTTTTCCCTGAGAAATGTTTTTGTGTCTCCGCAACCCTCAGGAGGAGGGAAGAGCACAAGTGCTTTCCAAGCCAGCAAGGGAGTTTTCTTCTAGCTCTGCAAGCTACTCCTCAGGTAACATTTACAGCCCTCTTCATAATTTTTGGGGACAAGCCTACTTCCCAGGACATTCTGTGGTCACATAATGACACACCTGAAGTCTGCTGAGAACAGATTTCACCTGAAGCAGAAGGTAAAAAGCTGGAATATCAAGCCCTGCTCCTGCTCCTGACCAGCATCAGACTGTGGCTGCTTCTCATGTTCTGGTGGGTGACCCTTTCCAGCAGCAGTTGGTGCTGCCTGGGAGCCACATCAGACACTCCTGATCCCAGCTGAAGCTGTAAACCTGGCCTGTCACAATTGTTTCTCACAGCCTTTCTCCTACACCAGCTGTGCTCACTCCTCCCTCATTTATTCCATATATAAAACAGGTCAAAATCAACCCAACCATGGAGCTTGTCAGTCACCTCTAAAAGCAATGCAATGTCAAAGATGCTTTTCTCCCAGTTGGCCTTTCAATAAGGGCCCTATAAGAAAAAAATGAGGACAGACTTTTCAGCAGTGCCTGCAGTGACAGGGCAAGGGGTGATAATTCCAAAGTAAAAGAGGAGAGACTTAGGCTACATACAAGGAAGACATTTCTTTTTTACAAATGGTGAAACACTGCCCCAGGTTGCCCATAGAGGTGGTAGAAGCCCCATGCCTGGAAACACTCCAGACCTTGGAAAGGTCCTTGAAAGGTCCCATCCAACCCAAACCATTCTGTGATTCTAGGTCTGACCTGAGTCCATTTCACTCAACTCACACAACGTGTAGGGGGGAGAAGGGCACTTCCAGTGGGATTTAACTCTCTCCTTCTCAAAGGGGCACCCCTGAACAAGCCCCCAGCCCACACCAGGCAGCTGGCCCCTACCTGGAAGCAGAAGAGGCAGACGGAGCAGATGACAAAGTCCTCCCGGGAGGCCCCGGCAGAGGGCAGAACGGCTGTCAGGTCATAGATACCCAGCGTGAAGAAGAGGAGGAAGCCGAGCAGGTGGCTCCAGATGTTGACGGTCTCGTTGGAGAGGATGAAGAGGCTGCGAGGAGACACAAGGGGTATGGGGGGATGGGGTGAGGCCGCTGGGCCCCGCACAGCAAAGAAGTTCTTCCTGAGATTCACATGGAACCTCCTGTGCTCCAGTTTGCACCCACTGCCCCTTGTCCTGTCACTGGACATCACTGCACAAAGCCTGGCTCTGTCCTCCTGACACTGCCCTGAACAGATTTGTGCCCATGGATGAGGTGGCCCCTCAGTCTCCTCTTCTCCAAGCCCAACAGCCCCAGCTCCCTCAGCCTTTCCTCAGCAGGGAGATGTTCCCCTCCCTCCATCACCTCTGTGGCTCTGCCCTGGGCTCTTCCTGACATTCCCATGGAACCTCCTGTGCTCCAGTTTGCACCCACTGCCCCCTGTCCTGTCACCGCGCAAGGCTCGGCCCTCACCTCTTGAGGCACAGGCGGGAGGGCAGGTAGGCCCGGTAGCCGTCGGTGATGTACGGGTTGTCCTTCAGGAAGACGGGGATCACGTGCCGGGGGGGCGGGGCGCTCGCGCCCGCGTCCTTCGATCCCCTCAGCGCCAACGGCCGCGATTCCCGCCTTTCTTTCCCGGCCTTTTTCCCGGCCTTTTTCCCGGCCTTTTTCCCGGCCTTTTTCCCGGCCTTTTTCCCGGCCTTTTTCCCGGCCTTTTTCCCGGCCTTTTTCCCGGCCTTTTTCCCGGCCTTTTTCCCGGCCTTTTTCCCGGCCTTTTTCCCGGCCTTTTTCCCGGCCTTTTTCCCGGCCTTTCCCGCCTTTTTCCCGGCCTTTCCCGGCCTTCCCGCTCCTTCCCGGCCTCCCCACCCGCTCCTGCCCCGGGTTGTCCCTCGTCCCCCTCAGGAATTCCCCAGGAATCCCGGCCTCGAGGCGGAGCAGGCCCCGCGGTGCTGCCGCAGGTGGGTGAGGAGCCTTTTCCCGAAGCCCCTTTCCCAAGGATAAAGCCCAGGAAGGGGGGTGGGAGGTGGGGTGCTCATCACCTGTGGGTGATGAGCAGAAGTGGCCCCAAAAGGGGTGGAAGTGGTGAAAAAAGGGCAGCTCGGCTGGGCGAGCTGAACCTGCAGTTGGAGCTCCCATCACTGAATTAATACACCAAAACATCACCTCACTGTCACGGCAGGTGGTTTTATCCAGCAAGGAAAGGGTGCGTGTCTCTTAAGAAGCTTCTGGAGAAAAATCAGGCATTTCTTTCAGGCAGGTTCGGACAACAGAAATCTGCCTAAAACAGTGGTCAGATACAGGCATAAAGTTTAAAAAGTGCTGAGGGTTATTCTTTCGTGTGGGAGTTACACATGCACCTTGTAAGAGTCATTTCTGATTAGCTGAGATAACGATTATTAGCTTTTTTTTTCTTTTTTTCTGTGCACTCTGGATACCAAAAAAAAATTAACAGTGAAGGAGACTCTTTCAAAGGATTTGGTTTTCCTAAGAAAAGTTGTTGGCTGTTTCCCCAGTTGCTGTTAAATTTTATTTTTCCTAATAAAAAAGTGAGAAGGAAGTAATTGATCAGGTATCTGGCTCTTGTTTTCACAGTGTTCTGAGTGGTAATCCTTATCCACCTGGCCCTCCCCTCCAGTCACCTGCCATGCAGGTTTCTTTAAAGGTCTTTTGTCTTGTTAAAGAAAATGTGACCGCATTTCTCCAAGGTGGGGTGACAAGTGTGAGAGATTTTTCCCGTGGCAGAGATAGTTGTGCTGTGACATCACAGATGTAAGGGTGATGGGCATTTCAAATCAAGAATGACAGTGAAGACCAGGTGGTCGATATAACCAGCTGTGCTACGTCACCCCCAGATTCCCCTGTTACACTGTTTGGTTACCCAAATTAAGTTGATTTTGGTCAACAGCAGCTCTGGAGTATTTCTACTAATCAATCATTTTCCGAGTTGTTGGGTTTTTTTCATGTCAGTGCTCTGAAAACTCTGTTCTTCCTGCTTCTGCAGACCTGGTGATGGTTCCTCTTGCCTTCTCCCTCCTTCTCAGCTGTTTCTGCATGCTGGCTGACTTTCCCCTGCATGCACTACAGGACTGTAGAGAGTTATCCAGAGGAGCTGTGTTCACAGAAATAATTCAGCAGGCTTGGCTTGAACAAACTTCCCTGTGTTCTCACCTTTCTGGGATGTGTCTGAAGTGTGTCTCTTAAATGGTTCATTCCTATCTTAGTTCCTGTCTTTTTTTTTCCCGGATGGCTTCTCTGTTTTTCACCCAAGCTTGCTATTAAGGAAATTAATAAGAATGATTTAGGAAAGTGGCACAAATAAAATGCATTCTGAAAGAAGATCTATAGTTTTCTGACAGGATGGGAGAGCTCCAGCTCCTTCTGCTGGCTGGATTCAGGGGGAAGCACAGACTGTCCCTTCTGCAGAGTCATGTTAGGTGCACAGTATCACAGAACACCTTGTGGAGGTGAGGTGAGGTGAGTGGTGTGAGGCTGGAAGGTGCACAGTATCACAGAACACCTTGTGGAGTGATGTGAGGCTGGGGAAAGCTAAGCTGGGAGCTGGCTGGGCATGAATCACATGGAGCAGGGTCACAGGAGGTCTGAGAATTCAGGAGGCCAAGTTTACTGACAGCAAAATCTTCAGGGGCCACAAAGGTGTTACCTGATAACTTGCTCAAATGGGAAACGATTCATAGGCTGTCAGTGTTCCTCTTCTGTGGTGGAAGAGCAGTTAACACTTAGCTGACCTGTATCAGCTGTTTTAAAAATAGGAAATTGCCCAATTTTGGTCAGCCTGGTGCATTTGGGAGCTATCATCTCTGACCCAGAGTAGTGGGACCAAGCCAACAGGGTTGATACCTACACGGTGGCAATCTTTTTCCTCACAAGTGTCCCACTGGCTTTTTCTCTCTGCAGCGTGTGCTTGGAGAGGCAGGGAAATGATGTTTCTGCAGACGTGTGCATTTAAAGGGATAAGGGTATAGAGCTGCACCTTAATTCAGGTGAGCAAACTCTTGACTCTCTCCAGGAGCTTCCCACTGCCGCGGTGAAAGTCACAGGGAAGCCAGGGAAGTCACATCACTGCCAGCTCCTGCTGATACATGAGGAGTTTCATCGTGCTCCATCAGTGATTCACTTGTGTCAAGCCAACTACTGTTTAGAAAGTTGCCATCAAGTTAAAACCTTAATTAGTCTTAATTGTCCATTGAATCATTAGCTCGCTGAGAACATTATACCTGGGAAAAAAAAGCACTTTGTTTCTAAGCCCTCTGCAATTTAAATGAAATCCTGAGAGCTTCAAAGAGTTCAGTCAGAAGGAATGGGAGCTGACAGCACTGTTCTTTTTGTAAAAGGAGCTTTAATTGTCTGTTAAGTTAAAGCTTTGAAGCTTTGATAGGAGAAGTGTTATAGTTTAAATTAATAGGGAAAATTGAGAAACAATTGGGGCAGCTTTAAATTAATTACTTACACTATTTATTTTGAGCTTATTGAACAATTGTGTTGTATGCATAAGCAATTGAAATTAGCCATCTGTGCACGATAGCTTTGACCTGAATTGACCTTCTTGGGTAAGTAAGTAGCTTGCCCTAATTCCAATACTGTATCCCTAATTTTACTGGCAGATAAGCTTAATTGGGAGCAAAGATGAATGTGCCTGAGAGGTTCCATACTTTCCTGTTGGAACTTTTCTGTTGGAACTGAACAGAATCTGTGGTAGGGAAGGCTGTCAGAGAGACAGCTGAGCTCAGCTTTTTTTTTTTTAACCCCAACTCTGCCCTGTCTGCTGAGTCCCATTCTCCTGTTGCCAGCAGCCTTCCTGTGCAGTGCTGTGATCGGATGTTAGGTCTAGCCTGCTAGTTGAGGAAAACTAGGAGAGAACAACACTTTATTTATACTACTGTGCTGCCAACTCTGTAGTCCTGACAGGATCTTTTTATGTCCCACTCCATTCTGTTGTGTTTTTTTCAAGGAGCAACAGATAGCAAATTACTTGGGGAAAGAATTATCCAAACGAAGTGTCTCAAATGCTCAGGACAAAATGGGAACAACAACAACAAAAAAAGTATAAAATTGTTCAATTTTGAAACTGAAAGGGCGAAAATATTCTTGATGCTGATCTTTGAGGCTCCCTCCAGGTGTCAGCCTGGCACTGTGCTATCTGCTCGGAGCAGGCTGGCTTCCCTGGCTGTGGTGAGGCCCCTGCACTGCCTGTCTGATGAACAGGGAACCCACACATACCCTGGCTGGGATTCTCCTCCTGGCACTGTCACTTCTTGCAGACCTGTGTCACATCAGGGCAGCGCTGGTATTCCTGAAGTGGCTGTGGCTCATGGTTTGATCCTCTTCTTCTGAACTGCCCAGCAAAACACCTCCTCCTGATTATTTTTGTGTGTGTGTGTGGATCTGGCTTTTTATATATTGGTGGCAGGCAAAGGCATGAGAGGTGCCCTGGGGATCCTTTTGAATTTGGCTTGTTCCAAATTTTCCAGAAAAAATTGTTTAGTGCCCAGGGTTGAAATCTGTTATTAGTGTGAGCTTAGTTGAGAAAATGTATTTGGGAATGTTGGTCGAAGGTATCAGGTGTCTTCCTGATACGATGCTTACAGCTGTGTCAGTGTATAGCTCAGTTTTTCTTTGCCTGTGATTGAAAACAATTATGTTTTCCCTGGGGAGAAGAAGGAGGTGTATTTCAGAATACTGCGTTCAGAACTGTGTTTCAGTGCAAAGCTTGTGAATAAAATACAGGCACTAGTTTATGACCACAGAGACCATGTATTTATTCATGTGCATGAGGCACTTTTGGTTCTGTATCAACATGCAAAGAAAGCTTGCAAAGGGCCATGTGTAGAATACCTGTTTGCTGACAGTTACCTCAGGAGATGGAGATACTTAGAACCCATTGTCACGTAAAACGGATCCTGTCTCATCTTTTCTTGGAAATACCCAAAGCATCTGTGAAATTAACTACTGGATATGCAGTGGAGTTGCATGTAAGAAAATAAGGTTCATAGTTTTGTGGAAGTCAAAGAGTCTTTGAGAGCGTGTGTGTGTGTGTGAAGAACAGGAGACCTGAGACACCCCCAATTAATGGACTCCCTGAGTGGGAGAACATTAAGAACTCAAGTATCCTGTGTTTGATCATTAGAGTGACCTTATTACTACAAAAGCTTGATTTCGAGACCCTCTTCCCTAAAGATACATCTTTCTTCCTCACATTGTCCCCGCTAGGATTGTTGTGGTGATGTTCTCTGTGGTTTCCTGTAGCACTCTTCTCAGAGCAGCTTCCAGGAGTGCCCAAAACAGAACGTGTGACATCTGCTGTGGGGGGTGCAGCCACTCTTTCCTCTCCTCAGGGAGAGATGCATGTGCAATGTGTGCAGCGAAGTGACTTCTTTTGGTAGAGCCTTTGCTTCATTTTTTTATTATTATTTTTTTTTCCCCCTCTTTTTTTTGGCATTTTTGTTTTCTGATTCAATCCCTTTGGCTTTCAGCTCCGGCTTCTGAATTTCAGCATCTGTCAGTGGTGCGATAAATTCTCTTTGATGATAAGAGAACAGCTGCCAATAGCAGGAGCAAGGATGGCATTTGGGCTTTTTCCTGCCATGCAAGAGCTTACAGTCAGCAAAAATGCACTGTGCAGACAATGGAAGAAAGCACCTCTTCTGACAAGCTTGCTATTTTTTTTCCAATTTAGCAGCATCTTTTCCTTCTGTATGAAGCAGAAAAACAAATTGTGCAGCATGGTAGAGTCCTGAACCTAAATAACTAGAATTAATCGACAAACTTTTTTTTTTTTTTTTAAAAGGTTCTGAAGGTGAAAGTGATGAGGGGACAATAAAGGAATTAATTTTTTTTTGAGTCATTTTCAGGGAAAGGAAGAAGCTATTTGGAAACCTGCTTAATCATGTGGCACAAAATGTGCTCCCAGTGAAATTGCTAGGGGAAAAAAAAAATTAACTCCTTTCTGTGGAGTTCTGAATTTTAGGAGCACAGGGTTCGGGTGTGGTGTTTGGCTGGTTTTTTTTCATACTTAGAGGTCTCTCTAACTCCAGCTTGCCTATAAAATTTTATCACAGCTGGAATTCATGCCATGACAGAAGGCATTTTGAGACAAACTGTTTTGACCACAGAGGTTTTGTTTCTCTAGCGTGGTGAGTTTGATTTATTTATAATGAGGGTGAGACTCCAGTGGACAGCTTTGGTCGATACGGTAATTTCACTCTTGGAAAACCATGTGGGTTTCCGACTTTGCTAAAGTAAGAACCAGACCATTCCTGTGAAAGTCTGAGTCTCCCCTCCCCTGGACAAAGTCTGACTGCAAAATTCCCAAAAGAGGATCGTGTTTCTAAGACACTGTTAAAAGTCAAAATAGCTGTAGTCCTGCAGTTGTGGTTTTACATGATTGTAATTTCTTGAGCAGCTTGTCAATAGAGCATGAGAAAGAGAAGAGAGGCTGGATTTTCAATGATGTCTAAGCATGTTTTGAGCTGTGCAGTCACTTGGAGTGACTTCTTGGTGTCAGGGAAATTAGGAGCCCTTTCCAACACTTTTATTGTAAATCCACACTGTTGGTGTCTGACCTCTGTAGGTATTTGAGCGTCATTGTAAACTTAACAGGAGACACATGTTCTCATTTGGCTCTGATGAGGATCTGTATGCCTAAATTGATTTGACCTTTTTTCAAATTTACTTCCAAAATCTAATGTACTCTTAAATTTGATCTGTGAAGTGCTGCTCCAATCCCAAACAAGGTCTGGGTATTTGGTATTTGGGATCGTCTTACTGCACTTACTTTTGTTTTGTTTTTCATTCATCTGCCAGAATGAGCACATGCAAATAATGATTTTTTTATTTTTTTTTCCTGGCTGTGTTGCTAAATGCCAAAATTTCTGCTAAGTAGCAGTGATATAGCTTGAGAATTGGAAATGTTAAAATAAAGGTTTGCCTTGCCTCCAAAAATGCTTTGAGACAGAAGGATTTGGGAAACAGGAAGAACAATGACTGTCGCATTTTGCTGACTGCACTGTGGATATTGTTACTTGTCTGCCAGGACTGGGGTTTTCCCCTCACTTGTTAGTTTGTGTTAGGAGATTTTATGTTTTCCTCAGTTACCTTGACTTCTAAAATTGAAATCCTGTGATCTTCTGAATATATATGGTTCATCTTCTCTCCGTTATCCTGGTTGTCTGTCTAGTTTCTTTAAGTCATTGAGACATTTAACTGCAAAGTCGTATTGGGGAGACAATGTATTAAGAAGTACTGTCAAGTCAGTGAAGAAAGAAGTACAGTATAGCTAGCAAAACCTTGTGATATTTTTTAATTTATTATTTTGTAAGGTCTCTTGATTGTCTACTTTTTATGCTAGTAGATGTCCCAGCCTCATCTTGATGTGAGGCTGGGAGCCCTAGGATACTTCTTTTTAGCAATTACTTGGACTAAAAATTCTGTGTGGAGGAG